>NC_134880.1:57121972-57126972 GCF_041734735.1 Babylonia areolata | reverse complement strand
GAAAAAAGAAGAAAAGCAGACTGTGTATTCATTTTTATTGAAGCAGGATTTGCAGTGTTCGCAGTTTTTTTCCCCTTTCTTTTTAAACAATATAATTCTCTTTTGGGTCCCGCTTGGAAGAAAGGCGAACTTTCTGGTTGTTGTAATAATTTTTCTCTTTCGTGTCAACGGCACTTTCTGTACAACTTGGAAACCAGGAAGGAAAAACAAACAAACTGGTCGACTGTCTATAGAGAGACATACCTGAAATACACATCACGTTTTGCACATTCAAAGGAGAGAAATTGCATGAAACACTATGCAGACAAAAGAAAACGAAAAAAGAAAAAGATAAAGGAAAGAGGGAAAAAGCTGGTAATACGTGAGCAAAATAGGAGGACGATGCACCGCACCCCCCCCCCCTCCCACACACACACACACACACACACACTAAAGAAGTAAAAAGTGGGACAAAACAGGTTTGAGTATCAATCTTTGAAATTGCACACCAGTTAATTGGAAAAAAAAAAGAAAAAAAAGCCAAATATAAATCAAGTGTGTGCGCATATTATGTATGCGTCCGTGCGTGCGTGCGTGCGTACAGGCTTGTGTGTATGTCCATGTACACCTACAACTGCAAATAAGGTACAATAAAAGGCAAAAAAGGTATTTTGAAGGATGTCGATAATTTTGATACAGCCACTGCCTTCAATGCTGCATCTGTTTCGGTTATATACCCAGTGTTCAAAGAAAGGCTAAACGGAGTTGATTAATTAATCAAATCACGAGAAGGTTGTTACTGATTGCAGGCACAGACTCACATACCTACACACATGTACTCAATTTCTTACAAAGGTAACCATTCCGAAAAAGTAAAACTACATCGTTATTCAAATTGTTTCGTTTCGATTTGTCTTATTTTGTTTTGATTTTCGTTGAGCAGAGAGAGAGAGAGATACGGATACGGATAGTTTATTCAAAGGCCATGGCTCCTCATGAAGGGGGTACAGTGAATCAACATTCAAAATCAAAACCTTACAAATTACAAAAGTAAATGATAAACTGCAAATGATAATCCACAAATTGGATAATGCATAACTAATAATAATTAACTACATAATACACTGCGAAACTTAAAAGCCTTACATAAGTAAATAGCAAACTGTTTTATAATAGTTTCTTTAGTTGATGACATAAGCGTGGCAAGTCGAAATAAAGCAGGGTGTTCATAATATTTTTTGTGGAATCCACTCATGTCTAAGGTCATTCAAAGCAGGGCAACACAACACAAAGTGAAGTTTGGTTTTTTCAACACGTCTGCATAAAGGACAACTAAGATCAGAGACACTGGACTTTCGATAACGATAATGATGAAGAAATATGTCAGAAATTCCAAACCGGAACCTGGTTGTGATATGTTTCAAATGCTTATCCATTTTCATTGACAGATAAGTAGGAATAGAGTGCATAGAAATGAACTGTCTGTAAAACTCAAATCTATCGCTATTTTGAACATAAGACCATTCTTGCCATCTACAGTCAATTAATCTTGTTCGGAGTGCACTAATAAATCCCTTTATGTCTCCTACCCCCTGCTGTAACCAAGCATAACCAAATCCCAGTTATATAATCTAACCCTAACCTTTTATACCCAGTTTACCTTGCCCCTCAAATCTAAATAATATAACATGTTAAATGCTTTTTTTTTTGGCAACCTTGAATCTTCTATTTGTGTTATTTTCAACCAATAGCGAATACATCTTACTGCGGAATTGAGATATATCGGATATCTTTTTGTCTCCCCGTAAATTAAATCATTAGGCGTTTTCATGGTAACTCCAAGAAACTTTTTCAGTGCAAATAAATGAACATTCTCGCAGCAAACTGCAGCATCAGAGAGACCCCAAATTTCTGCTCCATATTGTACAATAGGTTATACCTGGGAATCAAACAATTTAATAAACAGATCAAAAGATTGATTTTCTAAACTTGACAGTTTTTTCATAATGCAAAGTAATGCTTGTTTAGCTCTACTTGCAAGATCTTTACATGCAACTGTGAAACTCAATTTTGTTGAAAAATATATTCCTAAGTATTTATACACATTCACTACTGGCATCGCTATTCCATTATAAGTCCATTTTTCCCTAATTCCTAAATATCCACCTTTTCTAAATACAATTATGTTACTTTTTGACATATTTGCTTTCAACTGAAGTGATTTTGCAGCTCTAGATAGACTATTTAATTGTTTTGTAAACCGATCACAGTTTCAGACATCAACACAACATCATCAGCTAAAAGGAGAATGAATAACTCTAGAATCTCACCAGTAAATTGTGCACCATGTTTTCCGTTTCTGACAACTTCTGAAGTTCGTTAATAAAAAGAGAAAATAATACAGGGCTGCACACATCACCTTGTTTCACGCCAGAACTGCATTGAATATAATCAGTCATCTTCCCCCCACATCTAACCCTTCCTTTCACACCCGCATACATACTCATAATACATTTCAACACCTCTCCACGAACACCAGTTTTTAAAGGATAGGCCATAGAATTGTTCTGTTTATGGAATCGAAGGCTTTCTCAAAATCTATAAAAGCCACGTACAATTTACGATTCAAAGAAAACTGTTTTTGAATAAAGGCCATCAAAGTAAACATATGATCAACAGTTGAGTAGTTGTGTTTAAATCCTGCCAGGTATTCACCTGTAATATTGTTTTCTTCTACCCATTCTTGCAGTCTCTGATTTATAATTGTACTATACAACTTACTACTTGCATCACAAAGAGAAATCCCTCTATAGTTATTCGGATTGTTCACATCGCCCTTTTTATACAGTGGTAGAACAATAGACTCCGTCCATTTTTCAGGATAGATTCCTCTGTCAAATAACGAGTTAAAAAAAAGTTACAAAGAAATTCAAAATCAAGTCAGATTCAGTGGCATATTTTAACAATTCTCCAGTTATACTATCAGGTCCTGCAGCTTTACGGTTCTTAATTTTCCTTAATGCAAACATCACTTCTTCTACCGAGATTGGACGATTTAAATAATCTTCTTCTTTTTTTTTTTTTTTTTTTTAGGTTTGCCCGGACTTTCTTTGGTCGACCACCGTTTTATTTTGTATATAAATTACACAATCAACTAAACAACATGGAAATAATCAAACCAATACTTGGCACTCCATAATAACTGTGTCATAGTAATCAGTAGCATTTATGGAATAAGTACAACTTTTTTTCTTTTTTTTTAATAAACATTTTTATTCAAGTTTAACATTTAATGAATGCATATATACATACAGGCGGACATACAAAAATTGTATTTGTAATTATCAATAATATTATTTGTTATTATACATTATTTAAACTATAAAGCAGGAAAACAACAACATAACATTGTTTTTATACAGAAAAAAAACACAAATAAAGTCATATGCACTGCATAAAAATGTAAAAAAAAAATGAAAGGAAAATATATTTTTTTTTAAAAAAAGAGAGAGAAAAAAAAGAAGAAAAAAAAGAAAAGAAAAAAGAACAACGTTACATTCGTGGTTTTCATTCCTCCTCCTCCTCGTTGCCTTCGATCATTTTTATGTATGGGTACCATTTTCTAGAAAATGCTATGGACATCATTTCTATCGAGTGTATATATTTTTCGGTTTTGTATATGTTTCTTAGGTCTGTAAGGAAGTACTTTATACATCTTCTTCATCTTCATCTTGTTCCCATTGCAGTGCGTTATCAGAATTTACCTTTTTTGTTAGAAGGGTTTTAAAGTGGTCAAACCAAACATCATCAGTAATGTTGTTAGCTGGCTGTTTTCTTTTAAGTGACATTTTACGAACATTGCTCCAAAATTCTTTCTGACTTTTGATAGAAGCAATTATTTCTGTCAACAATATATCATTAGACTGCTTTCGCTTTGTCTTTTGCAAATGTTTATATTCCCGTCTGGCCTTACAAAAACAATGACGATCACCAACATCCAGAGTACGTCTAAATTTGTTTAACAACCTACGAACATTTTTTCTAGCGCTACGACATTCTGAGAGTTCTCAAGAGAGAGAGAGAGAGACAGAGACAGAGACAGAGACATAAAACAGACAAACAGAAGCACAGATTAAAAAAACAAACAAACAAAAAACACAGACAGGGAAACAGTGATTTGATTGTCAACAAACTGACATCCGATATTTTGCGACCCCTAAAGGAACGTTCCCAAAACACAAGGGGCCTTAAGTTTTTTTAAACCAAGTTACTGCACGCAACAGCGGGAAAGATACCGATGCCAATTTGAACAATCCAAACAGACAGCAAAACAGACAACGGATACCCCACACAGGGACTTCCACATACACCCCCTATGGACCGTCATTTGTTTGTGATGAAACAGACCGCGAACACGTGATATTCACACAAATATATTTTATTCACAGGAACTGGGGAATTCTCTCTCTCTCTCTCTCTCTCTCTCTCTCTCTCTCTCTCTCTCTCTCCATGGAATCTCACTAGTTTTTGTTGATGCTGGTTGTCTGTAGAGTGAGAGTGTGTGTGCGCGTGTGTGTAGGGGTGTGTATTGTATTATGCAGTATTGCATTGTATTGTATTGCATTGTATTGTATTGATTTATTTCCGCAATAACAGATTTCTCATCGTGGCATTTGGGCTGCTCTTCCTGGGGAGAGTGCCTCGCCATATCTATCACCACCACCACCACCACCACCACCACTACCCACCCTTCGTGCCTCCAATTCCTCGCTCTCATACCTTCCTCGTTTTTTTCTGTCTGAAAGTGTATGCGCTATACTATCAAAGTTGATTTTTTTTAATCTACGGAATTGTTGCCGTGGAATATTTTTTCGTGTGCAAAATGTATGTTGTACTACGGGACCTGAGTGTATCGTCTCATCCGAATGGCCATCACCCACACCATGATACACATGGTCCATTGGAGGGGGTGGGGGCGGGGGGGGGGGGGGGGAGGGGCGTTTTTTGGGGGGAAGGAAAAT
>NC_134880.1:57116972-57119472 GCF_041734735.1 Babylonia areolata | reverse complement strand
CAAACGACACATGTTTCTCTGCGTGTATTGTAAAACATCCTCTTCGTGGCGCTCAGTTTTAAGTGCCTTCCATTCAGGGCTACACGTCTTTATTTATTTTTATTATTATTAATTTTTGTTGTTGTTGCTTGTTTGTTTGTCTTTTTACTTGTTGGCCCCCTTGCTGACAATTGTTTTCTATCAACGACAGACTGAGAACAAATTGGCTGCGGTGTGCTAGGGAGAAAGAGACCTGTGAGGAGTTATGAAAACAAGGAAGAAAAAAGCCCCTCTCCACTGACTGTAGATTCACTAACACGATGTCCTCCTTCAACAAGGACAGAAACAAACATGAACAGCAGGGAACTGAGACATAGCACTAAGCAGCACCAGAATCACAGTGTTATTGTTCTCTTACATGAAACAAAGAAAGAAAGAAAGGCAGAAAGAAAGAGAGAGAGAATGAAAGAAAATATTACCGCTAACTCTACGCTTAGAAAATATGGTTGCGCGAAATATTGTAGTTAATCAAAGAATCAACAATACAAAGTTTCAGGTCAGACACCGTCTGCAAACACACTACACCATGATATCACAGCAACAGATAACTTTTGACAAAGCAGAATTCAACACACAAATAATAAAACCAATAGGAGTCGGAAAAAACCCCAAACAAATTTGATATGCAAAATAAGGATCGGTGCCACTAAACCTGTCACAATAAAAACCACCGCTGTGTGCATGGAACAAAGACAGGAGTCCTGTGAGGAATTTCAGCTAAAGCCACTGTGTCGACCGAATCAAGCCTGTGTTTCTCCTTGAATCTGGACACGTCTAAGGACAGAAAAAACAGGAACAGCAGGGCTCTGAGACCGATAACATGGAGAGCAACACGAAAGAAAGAAAAAGATTAAAAAATAAAAAAAATTAACGCTAATCCTTCGCGAAAGAAAAGTTTATTAATCAATAGCAATTCTGACAACACATAATTCAACACACAAAATGTTATCATCAAAACCATATTTAAAAAAGTAGATTTAATATAGCAAAAAGAAAACGAAATTCACAAGCCATTAGAATTAAGCCAATAAAACCACTGGTTGTGTTTGGAAGAAAGCGAGATGTGAGTTATTACGACAAAACCACTCTGCCGCCTGGAGATTTACTACAAAGTCACGTCCTCTTTGAACCATGACATTGTGGAATGCCAGATAAAAAGGCGGGAAGAGCAGGGCACTGACTCTCATCACCAAGCAACTTCACAGTCCTTGCTCTGAACTCCAGCAAGGTGATGAACTGCCCATACTTCCGATAACAGCTTGGACAGGGCGTTGGGAAGGGGAACCAGGACATATGGTCAAATGTCTCCTGTGTGTGTGTGTGTGTGTGTGTGTGTGTGTGTGTGTGTGTGTGTGTGTGTGATTATGACCTCTGAGCTGAGTATCTGCGAAATATTGTTAACAGATTTGTGGTGATAAGGTCTGCGTGGCTTTTTCGTTTGTTTGTTTCTTTTGATTCATTTTCTTCAAATTGAGTATTATTATTTTTGTGACACTTTACACACACATTTTTTGTATTATTTTATGGCACTTAAATCACAAATCACTTGCATAAAAGATTAAAGCTATATCTGTCTGTCTGTCTGTTTGTTTGTCTGTCTGCGTCTCTCTCTCTCTCTCTCTCTTAAAGAGGCTGAACGTTTTAAAACGTGGCATACGATAGATAAAACAGTTTTATATGTAAACGGGAATGCGCATTGACCACTTTTAGAATGGGTGTTACTGATATTGCCCTAACATTACCATTCATAGGACTGTGTCATAGCTTCAAGCACTGTGTTATAAGTCATTATGCAGATATATGTCGCTTATGCAACATAGTGTTTTTGTTTCGTTGTGATGCCCTAATTTTTGTAACCCCAGAACAAACACTATTTTTTAGATAACAAAAATATTAATACCTACATCATATTGTAGTAACATTTACCCATACTGCCAAGACACGAGTATACTTTGTTTAACCTGATCATGCACATGTGAGGCATTGAAGTGACTGTGTACTACCTAGTGGGATGTGCAACTGTTGCCCCATGTTTCAGTAACTATTGTTAAACTTTGGTAGACTGTGAGTTAATGAAGACATTACTTACATGGTAATGTGTTATCTGAAATCAATAGGAACTTTGATATATATATATATATATATATATATATATATATATATATATATATATTATTTTAAATATTCTTATTTACTAGTGTACATTCGTTATCAATTGTTTCTCTTGTTAAATCGCTTTTAAGAAGCCCCTTGAATAATTTATCTTAATTTTAGTTCCATTTATTTCAAATGTTCAGACCTGAGTCCACCTCCCATTGAATAACTAACTCTCATTTTAGTTCTGTTTATTTCAAATGTTCATATTTGAGTCCACCTCCCATTGAATAACTAACTCTCATTTTAGTTCTGTTTATTTCAAATGTTCACACTGGAGTCCACCTCCCATTGAATAACTAACTCT
>NC_134880.1:57106972-57109472 GCF_041734735.1 Babylonia areolata | reverse complement strand
CATAGGCGACTTCAGGAGACCAGACAGTTTACCGCCATAGGCGACTTCAGTAGACCAGACAGTACACCGCCATAGGCGACTTTAGTAGACCAGAAAGTACACCGCCATAGGCGACTTCAGGAGACCAGACTGTTTACCGCCATAGGCGACATCAGTAGACCAGACAGTTTACCGCCATAGGCGACTTCAGTAGACTAGACAGATCACCGCCATAGGTGACTTCAGTAGACCAGGCAGTTCACCGCCATTGGCAACTTCTGTAGACCAGACAGTTTACCGCCATAGGCGACATCAGTAGACCAGACAGTTTACCGCCATAGGCGACTTCAGTGGACCAGACAGTTTACCGCCATAGGCGACTTCAGTAGACTAGACAGATCACCGCCATAGGTGACTTCAGTAGACCAGGCAGTTCACCGCCATTGGCAACTTCTGTAGACCAGACAGTTTACCGCCATAGGCGACATCAGTAGACCAGACAGTTTACCACCATAGGCGACTTCAGTGGACCAGACAGTTTACCGCCATAGGCGACTTTATTTAGTAGACATGTGAAAAAAGAGTCGTGACAAAAAGACCGTTTATCACACTGTAGCAAAGCTTGACAGCTGCATTCGGAGTTAAATCCTCCAACACCAAGTATAACCCTGATTATAACGCTGATTATAACATCATAACGCTGTCTCTCTGTCTGTCAATCTCTCTCTCTCTCTCTCTCTCTCTCTCTCTCTCTCTCTCTCTCTGTGTGTGTGTCTGTCAGTCTTTTCTTCTTCTTCTACTTTTTTGTGTCATTATTTGATTTTTATATTTGATAGAAAAGCATGGTTTGTTTCATTCCTCTTCCTTCAATGAAGAAAATCCAATTTATTCATCTGGTCAATTTTACCTCTCTCTTTATCTCTTGATTTATCTCTCTCTCTCTCTCTCTCTCTCTCTCTCTCTCTCTCTCTCTCTCTCTCTCTGTGTGTGTGTGTGTGTGTGTGTGTGTGTGTGTGTGTGTGTGTGTGTGTGTGTGTGTGAGTGTGTGTGTGTGTGTGTGTGTGTGTGTGAGTATATCTCTCTTTTTTTCTGTCTCTCCCTCCGCCCCACTTTCCCCCTCTCTCTTTCCCATCCTTGATACCTTTCCAGATTCCCTCTCCACCACTCCTTCTTGTTGATATCAAACTGGACGCAGATGAAGCTCCCCCCCCCCCCCCCCTTCTTCTTTTTTTTTTCATTGCCGCTCTCGCAATACTTTTTTGAGAAATGGCGAATCCACAGTTGCAGCGTAAGCAATTATCCTCCTCCCCCATTCTGTCCCATACTCTGTGTTTTTCTCTATGTTTGTCTGTTTTTCTGTATCAACCACCCCCACCCCCCCTCCGGCCCCCCACCCCCCACATCTCCCCGTCTCTTCTGTATCTCTGCCTCTGTCTATCTGTCTATCTGTCTATCTGTCGGTCTGTCGGTCTGATGCCTCTCTCTCTGTTTTGTGCGTGCGTGTGTAGATGTGGATGTAGATGTGGATGTAGATGTGGATGTGGGTGTGGATGTGGGTGTGGGTGTGGGTGGATGGGTGGGTGGATGGACAGGTGGGTGCGGGTGTGGGTGGGTGTGGGAGTGTGTAATTGGGAGAGACAGAGGAGAGACAAACAAGACAAAGAGAAAACAAAGAGAACACACGTGCCACCTCTCTCTCTCTCTCTCTCTTTCTCTCTCTCTCTCTCAACCCCCTCCTCCCTCCCATTCTTTCTCTCCACTCTCCTCTTTCCACCCCCCACACCCCCCACCAACCCAATCTCCGCATAATCTCACCTGTTCTCCCTCTCCCTCTCTCCCTCCATCCCACCCACCCTCCCTCTCCATCTCTCTCTCACTCGCTCGTGATGTCCAGGTAATTCCAGGTGTGATTTATACCTCCTGAACCGTATCCAGTTCAAACAGACCGCCACCTGCGCTCTCCTCCTCTTCCTCCTTCTCCTTGTCCTCCATCTGCTCCCTCTCCTCCTCCCTCTCCTCCCGCCTCCTCCTCCTCTTCCTGCACCATCCACTTCTCCGCACGCAGCTTCTGTCTCATTCAGCCACTAAATATCCACAGACGGTGTTTGCGTCTGGAGCGCTCTTTAATCAAGCACGCGCTTTCTGTGTGAGTGGGCTGGATTGCTTTGTGTGTGTGTGTGTGTGTGTGTGTGTGTGTGTGTGTGTGTGTGTGTGTGTGTGTGTGTGTGTGTGTGTGTGTGTGTGTGTTTCTTTCTTTCTTTCTCTCTCTCTCTCTCGCTCTCTCTCTTTCTATCTCTATCCCTCTCTCGCTCTCTTTCTATCTCTCTCTTTCTCTCTCTCTCTCCCCCTCTCTTTCCCCCCTCTCTCTCCCTCCCTCTCTCTCTCTCTCTCCCTCTCTCTATCCCCCCTCACCCCCTCTCTCTGAGTGGACGCACATGGTGCAGAGGGCCAGAGAACAGGACAGAAGGTAGAGACAGACAGGCAAGGCAGACAGAAGGTAGAGACAGACAGGCAAGGCAGA
>NC_134880.1:57094472-57096972 GCF_041734735.1 Babylonia areolata | reverse complement strand
AAGCGCGTCGCTACACTGAGAGCGCCACCCTTTTTTTCGTATTTTTTCCTGCGTGCAGTTATATTTGTTTTTCCTATCGGAGTGGATTTCCCAGGAGCAACCCTTTTGTTGTCGTGGGTTCTTTTACGTGCGCTGAGTGCATGCTGGACACGGGACCTCGGTTTATCGTCTCATCCGAATGACTAGCGTCCAGACCACCACTCAAGGTCTAGTGGAGGGGGAGAAAATATCGGCGGCTGAACCGTGATTCGAATCAGCGCGCTCAGATTCTTTCGCTTCCTAAGCGGACGCGTTACCTGTAGGTCATCACTCCACTCATATGTATGAATCGTTAAAACTAGATTCAAAACCAGGCAAAAGAATGTGACTGCTTACCTTGCTATGTTTATTATACCCTTGAAATGAATAAAACAGGTTAAAAAACAACAACAAAAAACACACACACCAACACATCCTGGATGTTTCGAAAGTACGAAATGAAATTGTGTTCTCTTGTTATTGTGTGTATAGTTCTTATGTTGCGTAATTTACACATGTACCCCATATTAGCAATTTGACAAATGCCTTACACTATTGACAACACGACAGTTCACACAACACACACACACACACACACACACACACACACACACACACACACAGAGTGGAGTGATGACCTAGAGGTAACACGTCCGCCTAGGAAGCGAGAGAATCTGAGCGCGCTAATTCGAATCACGGCTCAGTCGCCAATATTTTCTCCCCCTCCACTAGACCTTGAGTGGTGGTCTGGACTCTTGTCATTCGGATGAGACGATAAACCGAGGTCCCGTGTGCAGCATGCACTTAGCGCACGTAAAAGAACCCATGGCAACAAAAGGGTTGTCCCTGGCAAAATTGAGTAGAAAAATCCACTTCGATAGGAAAAACAAATAAAACTGGACGCAGGAAAAAATACAGAAAAAAGGGTGGCGCTTTCAGTGTAGCGATGCGCTGTCCCTGGAGAGAGAAGCCCGAATTTCACACATAAAGATCTGTTATGACAGAAAAGAGAAACACACACACACACACACACACACACACACACACACACACACACACACACACACACACACACACACAAAATTACCGCTGAGAGGAAAAACAAGTTTTTTTGACTGCCAAAGCCCGGTAAAAAAAGATCAGTGTAAATTTTATGCACTTTTCAATTATAATTTATTACTGAATCCACTAGCCCAAGGTAATGATATGACCCTAAGAGGAAGAAGGCCCAAATGAATAATGGATCGTGGATGATGCACCTATCTGTAATCTCCATGACGAGAAGAACCAGTCTGACTTGTAAGCCTATCTGTCAGCAGGAGTCAAGGGGTTAAAGTTTCAAACTGAGGACGTGTGACGTGGACACTGGATATACTTTAGACAGAAAAAAAAACTGCTTTGAATAAATAATAATTTGGCGAGGAAGTAATAATAGGGAAAAGACTCTACCGCCTGAGATATTTACTATTGCACCATATTGTATTGTATTGTATTGTATTTTTTATTTATTTATTTTTTTTTTAATAATTTTTTGCTGCCCCATCATCTGCACCATTTCAGTGGCATTGCTCCCACGCCGCTCATTTAGATTCCTCCATACACGGCCACACCTGGGTTCGTCCGTTACAGTTCCAGCGTCGGCAGTTCGCAGAGGGAAACATCGATGCTAGGTCGCCAGAAGGCCACACACCAGAGGAGACCCTGCACTGCTGCTGAGTCACTTCGGTGGTGTTCAGTGGTGCCTGTTCTGATTCAACGTACTTAGGACACCACCTACTAAGCCCCCTACTAACGACAATAATGGCTTAGTCGCGGAGCCACTGAGTGAGCGTCCTCCCAGAGTGTGGAGACCGCCACCGCGTCCCTCAAACAACAGCTCCCCCATGAATCTGCTGACACTGAAGACATCGTATTCTGGTTCTTAGTGCTGCAGCCTTGGGGGGCTAGTTCACCTTCGGGAACCATCCCAACGCCAACTGTCCTAAAACCGCGGCAGAGTAATCGACATGACGATTGTGGCCATCAACTGGATGATGATGAAAACCCTCTTGGCCGAGAGAGTGGTGCTGTAACTTGGGCAAGACACTTTCAAACTCTACTCCAGATAATTGGGACAGAAGCTGCCTCCTCTGCTGTTCTGATACTCATGGTCGGACACGACTGACGACAAGCACACATACATCCCACATACTGTATTGCATTGTATTGTATTGTATTGCATTGCATTGCATTGTGTTGTATTGTATTGTATTGTATTGTATTGTATTGTTATACTTTTTGCCACAACAGATTTCTCTGTATGGAAGTCGGGCTGTTTACCAAAAGGAAGAATTAGTTCCCACGGTACAGCGCCAACACACACCCACACACACACACCCACACACACACACACCCACACCCACACACACACACACACACACACACACACACACACACACACACACACACTTTGTGCCAGTACATTTGTTTTATCGTCAGAGCT
>NC_134880.1:57071972-57084472 GCF_041734735.1 Babylonia areolata | reverse complement strand
CACTTTTCACGGCATCGCCACTTTTCATGGCATCGCCACTTTTCATGTATTTCTTTCTTTGAGGCCTGTGATACGTCGCCTCTGTTATTCCATGTAAGTCGACCTTTAGTCTACCTCCCGCCCGTGAGGTGTTTTGGGAAGTCAGCAAGGATGTGTTATGTTCAAGGACCAGGGATAAAAGAGACATTGTACTGTAATGGCATTATCATTTTTCATTCATTCATTCATTCATTCGTTCGTTCGTTCTTTCGTTCGTTCATTCATTTATCTATTTATCAATCTATTTTTTTTATCTACATATTTATTTGTATTTCTTACACTATAAAAGTGGTGCTGATTTTAGGTACGGGTATGATGCGAATGTACATATTACCTAGTTGTGTCTGTTCTGGTCAAAACAAATCTGTATTCAGAAAACAAGCTGTGCATATACACATAAAGGGCAAAGCAACACCAGACTCAACAACTCATATCGTGCTCAGTCATGTCATGGATCATTATACGTTTGCTTTAGTGTGACGGCTGCTGAACGCACACAAATGCAGCAATGTTGAAATTAATGTTTTCCATCAGTATACAAATGATGTCATTGTTTCTGTTCTGGCAGTTTTGCCACGAAACCAACCACAACAACAACAGCAGCAGCAGCAGCAGTAGCAGCAACATCAACAACAACATATCAACAACAACAACATAAGTATCAGTATCAGAAGTTCAAGGAGGTGTCACTGCATTCGGACTAATCCATATACGCTATACCACATCTGCCAAGCAGATGCCTGACCAGCAGCGTAACCCAACGCGCTTAGTCAGGCCTTGAAAAAAAAAAAGATAGATAAATTTAAAACAAAACAAAACAAAACAAAAATAAATGGATAGATAAATAAATAAATAGATAGATAAAATAAAAAGAAATAAGTAAATAGATAAATAAATAATTGATAAATACATAAAAGAGAACTACTACTAATAATGATAATATCTATAAGGCGCAAAAACTTGATGAAGTCAACTGTAAGCGCACCCCCCAAAAACAAACAAACAAACAAACAAACAAACAAAACAAAAAAAAAACACACAAAAAAACCATAAACAACACAAACAACAATAACAACAACAACAATTCTTCGTTGTTCTTGTTGTTTGCTACTTGACCAACATCAGTTTCTGGATGTTTGTGTCACATTATGTGCACTATTCAGCATTATGTGCACTATTCAGCATTATGTGCACTATTCAGCAATATTTTCCATAACCCAACAAACTTTGGCATGGGATAATGGATCTGTAACGGGCATATTCCGTCTTCTAAATAATGCATATAATTTTATACACATGATGGGGTTACAGGCACGAAATAAAACAGGCCAGCGCATCAGCTGATTTTGGTGGTCGGAACATTTCAACATTCAGCTCAGCAGGCGGTGCCGAGATTCGAAGAGATTTTCAGAAATGCCATGCCGTCCTGGTGTGTGCAATCTCCACAACAGCTCCATAGTTCAAAAGAATGAATGGAGATTCAGTTTCAGTTTCAATTTTCTCATCACTAATGCTCATCCGTATAATCGTGCTGAAATCAGTTGTAGACTCTGTGCCAAAATACATGGCCTGATTCTGTCTGTTTTTGCATTTTGAACAAAATGTTTCTGTCATCGGATGTGAGTATGGCCTCACCTGTCGGAGAAACTAACGAGTATCACCGTATGGGCGAAAACCACCCTCCAGACATGATGACTGTACGTAGTATAGTGAGCCCAACCCACCCTCCAGACATGATGACTACACGTAGTATAGTGAGCCCAACCCACCCTCCGGACATGATGACTGTACGTAGTATAGTGAGCCCAACCCACCCTCCAGACATGATGACTACACGTAGTATAGTGAGCCCAACCCACCCTCCGGACATGATGACTACACGTAGTATAGTGAGCCCAACCCACCCTCCGGACATGATGACTACACGTAGTATAGTGAGCCCAACCCACCCTCCGGACATGATGACTACACGTAGTATAGTGAGCCCAACCCACCCTCCTGGACATGATGACTACACGTAGTATAGTGAGCCCAACCCACCCTCCAGACATGATGACTACACGTAGTATAGTGAGCCCAACCCACCCTCCGGACATGATGACTACACGTAGTATAGTGAGCCCAACCCACCCTCTGGACATGATGACTACACGTAGTATAGTGAGCCCAACCCACCCTCCGGACATGATGACTGTACGTAGTATAGTGAGCCCAACCCACCCTCCGGACATGATGACTGTATGTAGTATAGTGAGCCCAACCCACCCTCTGGACATGATGACTACACGTAGTATAGTGAGCCCAACCCACCCTCCAGACATGATGACTGTACGTAGTATAGTGAGCCCAACCCACCCTCCAGACATGATGACTGTACGTAGTATAGTGAGCCCAACCCACCCTCCGGACATGATGACTGTATGTAGTATAGTGAGCCCAACCTACCCTCCGGACATGATGACTGTACGTAGTATAGTGAGCCCAACCCACCCTCCGGACATGATGACTGTATGTAGTATAGTGAGCCCAACCCACCCTCCGGACATGATGACTGTACGTGTAATATAATATGCATGTGGGTAATGTTTCTTTACACTCAGTGGGTGCAGATAAAGAAACAAATAGATGAATAAACAAACAGATAAAGAAACAAACAGATGAATAAACAAATAAATAAATAAATAATAAATGAATGAATGAATGAATAAATAAATGAATAAATAAACGAATAAACAAATGAATAAATAAATAAACAGATTTTTAAAAAAAGAAGAATCTTCTTGGTTTGCCTTGCCTGATAAAAAAAAAAAAAAAAGTTGGCCATGCACGTCATGCTCAGTATCTCTCTCTCTCTCTCTCTCCCTCTTATCTCTCTTTCATTCGCAAAACACCTTCGCACACAACACGTCACGTTGCAGCACACGCGTGGACAACAATCAGATCACACTTAAAGTGAATTTTAAATATCCTCTAGAAAAAAGAAAGCAGGAAAAATGAAACGAAACATGTGGGCCCCGTCCAAATTTACGAGACAGAAAATAGATCAGTGCTCACGTTACACATCGCCTTTTCCGAAGTCATCACCCGCGGCTACAGGCGAGGTCGGTCCAATGACTTTCTCTGTATACTGTTTCTCTCTCGATAAGTTCACCCCTTTGGACTGTTTGTTTGTGCATGTTGGTTTTGATCTCTTTCTACCTTTCTTTTCTTACTGTGCTGATACCAAAAATACCCCCCTCGCCCCTCCACACACACACCCCGAACCCCCCCCCCCTCGCCCCCCCCCCCCGCAAAAAAAGAAAAAGAAAAAACACATGAAAATCGAAAAGATCAGATCAGTGTGTGGGCTTTGACTCAGCATCGTTTAACCTTATAAGGAAATGTTCATAGGCAACAACAGTGGAAAACAATCTGTCTTAATCTGGGAATTCAGGTAAAAGAATTTAAACGAAAAAAAAAGGAAGCAAAAATAAAACAACAACCGCGATTTCATTTTCTGCATTCAAACCATGCAAGAAAAATGCGCAATCCCAACTAATTAATCAGAAATAAGAAACAAGTAAATGAAAATTGATGTGTTCCCTGTAAAATATCTTGCGGCTCAAAAGCGCGCGCGCGAGAACACACCAACACAGATACTTACACACGGGCGCACAAACACACACACACACACGGAAGCACGCGCGCCCGCACACACGCACACACACATACACACATACACACACACGCACGCGCGCGCAAGCACGCACGCACACACACACACACACACACACACACACACACGAACTTCAGCTTCTTAGCTTCAGACCCAAGAGGCGTCACGCACAACACGCACAATATGAAGCAGTAATGAAATCTGCCCAACACTGCCAATTTTGCTGGCAACTTGTTCGGCATCCAGAGTTAGCCCTTCAACGGCTGTGTCGCTCCGAGCTGGCTTTCACGGTCTCTTCTGTCAGTGAAACATGGAGAACATAATAATATAGAATATACAGACAATAAGTAGGTGAGTTTGTTTTTTTTAAACGTTATTTACTAATATATTAATGAATAAATCAAATTGATAAACAAATCATTTACGCACACACACACACACACACACACACACACACACACACACACACACACACACACACACACACACACATTCTTCTTTTTCTTTTTTTCCTTTTGGAGTTGTTTGTTTATTTTGGGGATGTGTGAGGTTTTTGGTGTGTTTTTTTTAATTCAGTACACGGTTCCTTTCGAAGATTTGGGACTGACCTGAAGAAAAACAGGCCTGGTATCAAAAATGACTAAAATGAAAGAAAGAAAGAAAGAAAGAAAGAAAGAAAGAAAGAAAAGAAAATAGGGGATACGGATGTGTGAGGATAAACATGACGAAGCATACCATGAAACACACATACACACACGCACACACACACATACACACACATGCGGACGCACGCACGCACACACACACACAAACAAACAAAAACACACAACACACACACACACAGACACACAGACACACACACACACACACACACACACACACACACACACACATATACACACACGCGCGCGCGCGCGCGCATGGCTGCGTGGTATTTTGCGTACGCTTATGCTTGCGTGGAAGGCAAGAAAGAAATCCAAGTGGCAGACAGAAACGTCGTTTCCAGAGGAACAAAGTGGTAAGTTGATTTAGACGAGGGGAGAGTTATGGAGGGGAGAGTGCGTATGTACGATTGTCAGCATGTAAAATTATGTAACAACAAACATACAGGTGCACGCTCATACGCGCGCTCGAACACACACACACACATTCAATCACACACACACACACACACACACACATACACACACACACACACACACACACACACACACACACACAGACACACACACACACACACAGAGCTCCTTCCAGACGTTGTCCTTATCAGACGTGCACACCCACCTACCACCCCCCTCCACACCCCTCCACCCCAAACACCCACACCTCCACCGCACACTCCCCCCCCCACCCCTCACGACACACACACAAACTAGCACTTTCCGAAATCAAGCTAGATTGTTCCCTTTTTCTCTGGGTGAAGAAGAAGAGAAGAAGAAGAAGAAGAAGAAGAGAAGAAGAAGAAGAAGAAGAAGAAGAAGAAGAAGAAGAAGAAGAAAAGAAGAAGAAGAAGAAGAAGAAGAAGAAATGTACAGAAAATTCTTGCATTCGCAATTCCAGGTCCCTCGTCACTGCTGATGTAAATGTGAAGAAAAAAAAAGAAAAAGAAAAGACAAGAGAAAGAAAAAACAAAAGAACACTACAACCCCCAAGCAATCAAATGAGAGTGTGAGATGCTTACTTTCTTTTTCTTTTCTTTCTTCTTTTTTGGGGGGTCTTTTTTTCTTCTCCATATCTAGACATCCATTTAAAAGCCCTCTCTTTTTTCTTTATACATACTTGTCCCTTTTTCCCTTTTAGTTTTATTCCAAAAGCCACTCATTTTAGTTAAGAAAGTAGTCGCGCTAAGAATGGAAAAGATGAAAAAAAAAAAACGGGAAAGAAGGTGTGTTGTACTGCTCTCTCTCTCTCTCTCTCTTGGAGAACCAGGACCTTCAGAAAACCAATAATGACTTGTGTGCCAAGATGGACGACTATGAGTCCAGACTTGATGATTTAGAAGGACGGTCAAAACGCAACAATCTTATCTTTTATGGTATACCAAAGAAAGAGAATGAGACAAACGCTGACTGTGAAGGATTACTCAAAGACTTGTTTACAGAAAATCTTGACCTGACTGATGACATCGAGTTTGACAGAGTTCATCGCCTTAGTTCTAAGCCTGACTCGCCCATCATTGCTCGTTGCGTGTTTTATAAGCAAAAAGTGAACATCTTGAAATGCAAACGCAAATTACAAGGCACCAACATCTTTATTGGTGAGGACTTCTCCAGGCGTGTGAGAGAGATTAGAAGGAGACTAACCCCACACCTGAAGAAAGCGAGACAAGATGGGAAGAGAGCTTCCATGGTGTTTAATTATTTGTTGATTGAAGGTAAAAGGTACACAGTAGATGGTGGTGACAGGCTAGTTGAAATACGATAGGGAATCGGCCGGTCCTCGTGTTCTGTTTTTCATCAGGGTGTAAAATTTAATTCAACACCGGTGTTTTTGCCCAGTGTCACCGACACTGATGCTGCACGTGAAAGTGTAAACATGTGCGTGAACGTTGAGAGTGCTGCACAGAGCAGTGTGTGTTGTGATTTGCCTTGTGCAAACAGGTCAGTGTGTGAGCATGGGTGTGACACAGATGTGTTCAATGATTCGTGTACAGCCAGCCATCCCAGTTCCGATGGCAATGAAAACAATAATACTTTGAATAATAAAGCAAAGTTTCTTTCTTTTTTACATTGGAATGTAAATGGACTATTGTCCAAGTTATCTGATACAGATTTCACTTCATTTGTCTGTTCTTTCGATTTTATATGTTTAGCTGAAACTTTTGTCGATGAATTTACCAATATTTTTTCCGGATACGAAAGTGTGTGTATCCCCGCAGTAAAATTCACAACACAAGGGAGACGATCTGGGGGTCTGGTATGTTTAATTAAAAATGATTTGATGGTTTATGTTGAAGAAGTAAAAATTAAGGCTTGTAATTTTGGCGCCTTTGTGATTAACAAAACGTTGTTTGGAATTGGGAAAGATGTATTGTATGTATTTTGTTATGTACCACCTGAGGGTTCTCCGTTTTATTCATATTTTGATTGTGTAAACGGCATTGCGTTATTAGAAGAATATTTAACCGATTGTTTGCTGGCTTATGGCGATCTTCATATACTGTTGTGTGGTGATCTGAACAGTAGGGTTTCAAATGTTTCTCATCATTGTCAAGGGTGTTGCGATGTTTTAGATTTCCAGTACGCAAGCCATCCAGTAAGCACAGGTAGATGTTCTCAAGATATGTCATTGAATAATTACGGAAAACAGTTGGTGAATTTGTGCACTGCTTTCGATTTGTGTATTCTTAATGGAATGTGTTATGGCGACCGTCAAGGCTGCTACACTTTCGTGTCAGACAGTGGATGCAGTGTTAATGATTATTTTCTGATGTCTTGTGACCTATTTTCGTTTGTGTGTGACTGCTGTGAGTTGACTGTGTGTGAGCGGTTTGAATCTGACCACATGCCTGTTAAGTTTTGTTTGAATTATCTTGACGCTGATGAAAATGATAAGCAAAGCAAAACTGATTATGTTGTTGAAAAGTTTGTATGGTGTGATGATTCCGCCAATGTGTATCATGTAAATTTATTGTCTAAAGAATTTGAGGAGAAAATGGCCTTAGCGATTAGTCTGATTGAAGTTGATGTGAACGATGCATTAGATGCTTTTAATGTGTGTCTGAAAGATGCTGCACTGTGCATGAAAAAACAGGTAAATTGTAAGAAACAGTACAAAGATCAAGACTGGTTTGATGCAGAGTGTCGTTCTCATAAAAAGCAAGTTCGTAGACTATTGAATAAATTCAAACGTACGTTAGATGCCAAAGATCGTGATTGTTACTGTAGGGCTAGGCGTGAATACAAAAATATGCTAAAGCTGAAAAAGAAACGATTCAATGATGCTCTTCTTAATGAATTGATAGTATCGATTAAGAGTCAGAAACGGTTTTGGGATACTGTACACAAGATTTCTATGAAAAGAAAGCAACCGGTAAATAATATTAGTATTGATACCTGGTTCGAACACTTTCAAGCACTTCTTACAAAAGACACTACTTTTGACAAAATAATGCATGAGGGAGGTGAAGAAGACGACGAAGAGAATAATTTAAACCGTCCAATTTCTAAGGAGGAAGTGTTATTTGCTATTAGGAAGATAAAAAATCGTAAGGCTGCTGGACCGGATGGTATTATTGGTGAACTTTTAAAATATGGTTGTAAAACAGATATTGTGCTAGATTTCTTTGTAGTTTTTTTCAACTCTCTTTTTGATCATGGAATTTATCCTGAAAAATGGACTGAATCAATCGTTCTGCCGCTTTATAAAAAAGGTAACGTAAATGATCCGAATAATTATCGAGGCATATCCCTTAGTGATGCAGCTAGTAAAGTTTATAGTACTGTCATAAACTGCAGACTACAGGAATGGGTGGAAGAAAACAATATTACTGGTGAATATCAGGCAGGATTCAAACGGAATTACTCTACGGTAGATCACATTTTTACTCTGATGGCCTTTGTGCAAAAACAGTTTTCTCTGAACCGTAAATTATATGTTGCGTTTATCGATTTCGAAAAAGCCTTTGATTCTATAAATAGAAGTATTCTGTGGCCTATTATGTTAAAAAATGGGATTAGGGGTAAATTATTTAGATGTGTAATGAGTATGTATGGCAGTGTGAAAGCTAGGGTTCGAAGCGGCGGAAACATGACAGATTATATTCAGTGTACAAGTGGAGTGAAACAAGGCGATGTATGTAGTCCCATTCTTTTTTCTTTGTTTATCAATGAGCTGACATCTGAGGTTATCGATAATGGAAGACATGGTGCACAATTCACAACAGAGTTCTTACAGTTGTTTATTTTACTTTTAGCAGATGATGTTGTTTTGTTGTCTGAAACGGTTATTGGCCTTCAAACACAGTTAAATAGTTTACATCGGGCTGCTTCCTCACTTCAGTTAAAAGTAAATATGACTAAAAGTAATATAATTGTGTTTAGAAAAGGTGGATATTTAGGAGCCAGGGAACGATGGTTTTATAATGGAGTTATTCTACCTGTTGTAAATGTATACAAATACTTAGGAATATATTTTTCAACACGATTAAGCTTCTCAGTAACTTGTAAAGATCTAGCGAGCAGAGCAAAGCATGCTATGTTATGTATAATGCAGAAATTGTCAAATTTAGGGAATCAGTCTTTCCAAGTGTTTATCAAACTTTTTGATTCACAAGTACAAACGATTGTTCAATATGGTGCTGAGGTATGGGGCTTAGATAACGCTTCAATACATTGTGAAAAAGTCCACTTATTTGCCCTGAAGAAATTCTTAGATGTATCGATACAAACGCCAAATGACTTAGTTTATGGTGAAACATGTAGGTATCCAATATATATAAACTCAGCAGTAAGATGTATAAAATACTGGTTAAAATTGATTGAAATGGAAGATACAAGACTACCAAAGAAAGCATATAAAATGTTATATGACCTAGATGCTAGAGGCAAGGTAAACTGGGCAACTAAAGTAAAAGTAAAATTATGCGAATTAGGTTTCGGGTATGCGTGGATCAACCAAGGCGTTGGGAATGTAAGTGCATTTTTAAATATGTTTCGAGAAAGACTTATTGATTGTAGATGGCAAGAGTGGGGTGCCCACATTCAGGACAGTAACAGGTTTGATTTGTATCGACATTTCAACTCACTGCACTGCATGCCGACATATATGTTAATGAAAATGGGTAAGCACTTAAAAATTATTATGACAAGATTTAGATTTGGGGTATCTGATATAACTGTTCATCGTTTTCGTTATAGAACACATAATGAAAGTGAACTTGTGTGTCCATTATGTAATGATGCACGGGAAAGTGAAGTTCATTTTGTATTTTGCTGTTCTGCCTTGGATGATCTCAGAGAACAATTAATTCCTAAAAAGTTTTACAGACAACCTTCTGTTTTCAAACTTGCACTGCTATTAGCATCTGTGAATGAGAATGTTGTCAAACGTTTTGCATTATATTTGTATAAGGCGTTTCAGATTCGTTCTATCTGTAGTGAGTAACGCGTATTGTAATTCTGTTTGTTGAATTCAGTGTTGAATGTGATGCACGATTGATTCAATGTTTTCACACCACCCCGTTCATGAGGGGCTATGGCCTATTATGAATAAAACATTCGCATTCGCATTCGCATTCGCATTCTCTCTCTCTCTCTCTCTCTCTCTCTCTCTCTAAGAAACAAAGAACTCTCTCTCTCTCTCTCTCTCTCTAAGAAACAAAACTCTCTCTCTCTCTCTCTCTCTCTCTCTCTCTCTAAGAAACAAAGAACTCTCTCTCTCTAAGAAACAAAGAACTCTCTCTCTCTAAGAAACAAAGAACTCTCTCTCTCTCTCTCTCTCTCTCTCTCTCTCTCTCTCTCTCTCTCTCTCTCTCTCTAAGAAACAAAGAAATCTTGTCACTCATTTAAAACGTCTTGCTAAAATCAAGTATATTTGAGACCTTGTTACTTCTAAATCTGACAGCAGGTCAATTTAAAATGGCAAACGACGGACGCAATAGCTGAATGGTTAAAGCGTTGGACTTTCAATCTGAGGGTCCCGGGTTCGAATCTCGGTAACGGCGCCTGGTGGGTAAAGGGTGGAGATTTTTCCGATCTCCCAGGTCAACATATGTGCAGACCTGCTTGTGCCTGAACCCCTTTCGTGTGTATACGCAAGCAGTAGATCAAATGCGCACGTTAAAGATCATGTCAGCGTTCAATGGGTTATGGAAACAAGAAAATACCCAGCATGCACACCCCCGAAAACGGAGTATGGCTGCCTACACGGCGGGGTAAAAACGGTCATACACGTAAAAGCCCACTGACGTACATACGAGTGAAGGTGAGAGTTGCAGCCCACTGACGTACATAGAGTGAAGGTGAGAGTTGTAGCCCACTGACGTACATAGAGTGAAGGTGAGAGTTGTAGCCCACTGACGTACATAGAGTGAAGGTGAGAGTTGTAGCCCACTGACGTACATAGAGTGAAGGTGAGAGTTGTAGCCCACTGACGTACATAGAGTGAAGGTGAGAGTTGTAGCCCACTGACGTACATAGAGTGAAGGTGAGAGTTGTAGCCCACTGACGTACATAGAGTGAAGGTGAGAGCTGCAGCCCACTGACGTACATAGAGTGAAGGTGAGAGTTGTAGCCCACTGACGTACATAGAGTGAAGGTGAGAGTTGCAGCCCACTGACGTACATAGAGTGAAGGTGAGAGTTGTAGCCCACTGACGTACATAGAGTGAAGGTGAGAGTTGTAGCCCACTGACGTACATAGAGTGAAGGTGAGAGTTGTAGCCCACTGACGTACATAGAGTGAAGGTGAGAGTTGTAGCCCACTGACGTACATAGAGTGAAGGTGAGAGCTGCAGCCCACGAAGGAAGAAGAAGAAGAAAGACAGACTGCCAAGTACATAGATTAAAGCAAATCCACATTAGTTACTAATCAGAATCCACAAGATCCTAAAACCCACTTTTGTAAAACAGCTAATTCAGCAGTACGATCTGATAAGTGAGTACATAATAACCTTAAAAGTTACAAGAACTTTGTGCCTCAAGACATATATCTTCTGACCTGAACATCCCACTTATGTCCGTTCATGAAGTTTACAAAGCTTTAATTCATTTGAAACAAACAAGCACTCGCGGACTAGATGGTACTGACGGTAAAAAACTAAAAAAACTAAAAAACTAAAAACATATAAAAATGCTGCTCCTGTTATTTCTGAAACACTCATTTTTTTTAAACATGTGTATCAACAACAACAAAAAACAACAAAAAAACAATTATTTATAAATAAAAAAAATAAAAATTCAAAATTGCTAAAGTTATACCACTTCATAAATCTGGTGATTGTACAAACCCTTCTAACAATAGACCTATTTCTATTCTATCGGTCACCGCACAACACTTAGAAAATCCAAATAGACAGCATTTCATTGGACATTTTGACCAAATTTGATCAGTAGAGATTTAGAAAACACCACCCATGTCACACTGGAATCGGGAGTTTTTTCTGACAAGGTATTGGTGAGTCAGTCAAATCAACAGAACAATCTTTACTTGGTGTTTGCTCTTTGGGTAAATGGGAAACACCATCGTCCATGAAAGCCGTGTATCAGCTTGGTCAACTGAGGCACGATGGGCCGTTTCCTATTCTTCAAGTCTGACTGCAGGTTGGGAAGTTGTGTTTTCAGAGAGAAGTTGTCAGCCTTTTGTTTTAAAGTCACGGATTTCTCCATTTGATGTTTCTACAGACCCACAAAGCAAGTCTGTCTTGCTTTTTTTTTCTTTTAATGAACACACGTAGTTTATTTTAATTGCACATTTTTCTTCGTTTGTCAGTGAATTGTTTGCACGCTCAGACGTTTGGTTTCAGTGACGGTAGCAATATAATGTAATACATCTCTTTTCAGGCAAGAACGGCCATTTGTGTTGGGTGGATTCCTTTTTTTCTGTACCCCTTTGGTGGGAAACAAAGTACGTCAACGGTGTTTCTTGGATGTTTGTTTATGGGTGACACATGGCTGTGTGGTGTGGCATCGTTGGGTTCTGTAGTTTGACTCACAATGTCAGGGCGAGGCTGTATGAAGCGGTGACAGGGGGTGGCCATGAGGACAGCATTCTGACTCACGGTGTCAGGGCTGTGTGAAGCGGTGACAGGGGGTGACTACCATGGGACAGCATTCTGACTCACGGTGTCAGGGCTGTATGAAGCGGTG
>NC_134880.1:57064472-57069472 GCF_041734735.1 Babylonia areolata | reverse complement strand
CTGACGAAACAAAATAAAAGATAACTAAAAACTTGGCAACAATAACAGCGAACAAGTGGATGTTGTGTGACCAAACTAAGTAGTAGGTATTGTAAACGTTCATGCAGCATGTCGAAATAACATTTGGATAGATGTAACCTAGCTGAAGAAAAGGTCTGAAGACTATATTATAACTTTAAAAGTTTAAAGAGAGTGGTAAACGGGAGGACCTCCAACTCTGATCAGTGGTAAACGGGAGGACCTCCAACTCTGATCAGTGGTAAACGGGAGGACCCCCAACTCTGATCAGTGGTAAACGGGAGGATCTCCAACTCTCTGATCAGTGGTAAACGGGAGGACCCCCAACTCTGATCAGTGGTAAACGGGAGGATCTCCAACTCTCTGATCAGTGGTAAACGGGAGGACCCCCAACTCTGATCAGTGGTAAACGGGAGGATCTCCAACTCTCTGATCAGTGGTAAACGGGAGGATCTCCAACTCTGATCAGTGGTAAACGGGAGGATCTCCAACTCTGATCAGTGGTAAACGGGAGGACCTCCAACTCTGATCAGTGGTAAACGGGAGGACCCCCAACTCTGATCAGTGGTAAACGGGAGGACCTCCAACTCTGATCAGTGGTAAACGGGAGGACCTCCAACTCTGATCAGTGGTAAACGGGAGGACCTCCAACTGTGATCAGTGGTAAACGGGAGGACCCCCCAACTCTGATCAGTGGTAAACGGGAGGATCTCCAACTCTGATCAGTGGTAAACGGGAGGACCTCCAACTCTGATCAGTGGTAAACGGGAGGACCTCCAACTCTCTGATCAGTGGTAAACGGGAGGACCCCCAACTCTGATCAGTGGTAAACGGGAGGACCTCCAACTCTCTGATCAGTGGTAAACGCAGCGTAAGAAGTCCCGTGCCTTACCGATCCTTGCCGTGGCGCCTTCTCACTCAAACGCATTTCTCAAAAACCATCATACACTCAGGACATCCACTCAGCTAGCTATCCCTTATCCCTCCCTCCTTCCCTCCCTCCCTCCCTGCAAAGAAAATCTCTCTTATTCGTGGCATCCTGACTTTTAGAAAGAAAAAAAAAAACACACGAAAAAACAACAACAACAAAAATCAACAAAAAACGAGTAGGGTTACACAAACAGCATCCTCAAGAACTAGTCCAGAACTTCCAGGATTAAACCAAAAGCTTATTTCACTCCCATGGACTGTAAACCTCCTCCGCCAAACACCACCCCTGACTCCTGTATCCCATCCTCCCCTCTTTCTCCACCACCACCCTAACTACCCCCATCCCCATCCCCCGCCTCCCCCCCCGCTCTGCCCCCCCACCCCCCCCCCGACCCCCCCGTCCTGACTCGCCCCTCTTTCAAATCAACTTACTGCCTTGTTGCGGTGAAAACCAAGTTACTGCCAACTGGATTCCATCTCCCTTCAAAAAAAAAAAAAAAAAAGAAAAAAAAGAAAAGAAAAAGTGGCCTGCACTTTGTCGGAAAAGCGTTCGCGACCATGCAGCAGAGCACATCGGCATCGATTTCACTGTTTCCAGAACAAACACGCTGTCCTTGTTGTAGAATATCACTGTCTCTTGCGTTTTCTTTTCTTTTTTGGGGGGTGGGCGGTGGGGTGGGGAGGGGGGGGGGGTGTGGAGTGTGTATGGTGTGTGCGTGTGTGCGTGTGTGTGTGTGTGTGTGTGTGTGTGTGTGTGTGTGTGTGTGAAGAGAGAGAGAGCGAAGAGAGAGAGTTGGGTTGGAAAGCGGAAGAGAAACACACGGTAAGAACGAAAGAGTGAACAAGAGAGAGAGAGAGAGGGGGGGGGGGACGGAGAGAGAGGACATAGAAAGACAGAGAAGGAGGGAAAGAGAGTGGGGAGAAAGAGGGAGAGAGAGAGAGATAATGGAAAAGACAGATGCAGACAGAGAGAGGGGGGGGGGGGAGAGCTAGGACATAGAGAGAAAGAAGAGAGGGGGAGAACTGGAGAAGACACACAGAGAGAACGTGAGGGGAGGACGGTGGGGAGAGAGAGACAGAGAGAACGTGAGGGGAGGACGGTGGGGAGAGAGAGATACAGAGAGAACGTGAGGGGAGGACGGTGGGGAGAGAGAGACAGAGAGAACGTGAGGGGAGGACGGTGGGGAGAGAGATACAGAGAACGTGAGGGGAGGACGGTGGGGAGAGAGAGACAGAGAACGTGAGGGGAGGACGGTGGGGAGAGAGAGACAGAGAACGTGAGGGGAGGACGGTGGGGAGAGACACAGAGAGAACGTGAGGGGAGGACGGTGGGGAGAGAGAGACAGAGAACGTGAGGGGAGGACGGTGGGGAGAGAGAGACAGAACGTGAGGGGAGGACGGTGGGGAGAGACACAGAGAGAACGTGAGGGGAGGACGGTGGGGAGAGAGAGACAGAGAACGTGAGGGGATGACGGTGGGGAGAGAGAGACAGAGAACGTGAGGGGATGACGGTGGGGAGAGAGAGACAGAGAACGTGAGGGGATGACGGTGGGGAGAGAGAGACAGAGAGAACGTGAGGGGAGGACGGTGGGGAGAGAGACACAGAGAGAACGTGAGGGGAGGACGGTGGAGAGACACACAGAGAGAACGTGAGGGGAGGACGGTGGGGAGAGAGAGACAGAGAGAACGTGAGGGGAGGACGGTGGAGAGAGAGACAGAGAACGTGAGGGGAGGACGGGGGGGAGAGAGAGACAGAGAGAACGTGAGGGGAGGACGGTGGGGAGAGAGAGACAGAGAGAACGTGAGGGGAGGACGGTGGAGAGAGAGACAGAGAGAACGTGAGGGGAGGACGGTGGGGAGAGAGAGACAGAGAGAACGTGAGGGGAGGACGGTGGGGAGAGAGACACAGAGAGAACGTGAGGGGAGGACGGTGGGGAGAGACACAGAGAGAACGTGAGGGGAGGACGGTGGGGAGAGAGATACACAGAGAGAACGTGAGGGGAGGACGGTGGGGAGAGAGAGACAGAGAGAACGTGAGGGGAGGACGGTGGGGAGAGAGACAGAGAGAACGTGAGGGGAGGACGGTGGGGAGAGAGACACAGAGAGAACGTGAGGGGAGGACGGTGGGGAGAGAGACAGAGAGAGAGAACGTGAGGGGAGGACGGTGGGGAGAGAGACACAGAGAGAGAACGTGAGGGGAGGACGGTGGGGAGAGAGACAGAGAGAGAGAACGTGAGGGGAGGACGGTGGAGAGAGAGACAGAGAACGTGAGGGGAGGACGGTGGGGAGAGAGAGACAGAGAACGTGAGGGGAGGACGGTGGGGAGAGAGAGACAGAGAACGTGAGGGGAGGACGGTGGGGAGAGAGAGACAGAGAACGTGAGGGGAGGACGGTGGGGAGAGAGACAGAGAGAGAACGTGAGGGGAGGACGGTGGGGAGAGAGAGACAGAGAACGTGAGGGGAGGACGGTGGAGAGAGACAGAGAACGTGAGGGGGTGACGGTGGAGAGAGACAGAGAACGTGAGGGGGTGACGGTGGAGAGAGACAGAGAACGTGAGGGGGTGACGGTGGAGAGAGACAGAGAACGTGAGGGGGTGACGGTGGAGAGAGAGAGACAGAGAGAACGTGAGGGGGTGACGGTGGAGAGAGATACAGAGAGAACGTGAGGGGAGGACGGTGGGGAGAGAGACACTCACTAAGAAACATACAGAGATGCAGACAGAGAGAGGGGGGGGGGGAGAGCTAGGACATAGAGAGAAAGAAGAGAGGGGGAGAACTGGAGAAGACACACAGAGAGAACGTGAGGGGAGGACGGTGGGGAGAGAGAGACAGAGAGAACGTGAGGGGAGGACGGTGGGGAGAGAGAGATACAGAGAGAACGTGAGGGGAGGACGGTGGGGAGAGAGATACAGAGAACGTGAGGGGAGGACGGTGTGGAGAGAGAGACAGAGAGAACGTGAGGGGAGGACGGTGGGGAGAGAGAGATACAGAGAGAACGTGAGGGGAGGACGGTGGGGAGAGAGACACAGAGAGAACGTGAGGGGAGGACGGTGGAGAGAGAGACAGAGAACGTGAGGGGAGGACGGTGGGGAGAGAGAGACAGAGAGAACGTGAGGGGAGGACGGTGGGGAGAGAGAGACAGAGAACGTGAGGGGAGGACGGTGGGGAGAGAGAGACAGAGAGAACGTGAGGGGAGGACGGTGGGGAGAGAGAGACAGAGAGAACGTGAGGGGAGGACGGTGGGGAGAGAGAGACAGAGAGAACGTGAGGGGAGGACGGTGGGGAGAGAGACACAGAGAGAACGTGAGGGGAGGACGGTGGGGAGAGAGACACAGAGAGAACGTGAGGGGAGGACGGTGGGGAGAGAGACAGAGAGAGAGAACGTGAGGGGAGGACGGTGGGGAGAGAGACAGAGAGAGAGAACGTGAGGGGAGGACGGTGGGGAGAGAGAGACAGAGAACGTGAGGGGAGGACGGTGGAGAGAGAGACACAGAGAGAACGTGAGGGGAGGACGGTGGGGAGAGAGACAGAGAGAGAGAACGTGAGGGGAGGACGGTGGGGAGAGAGACAGAGAGAGAGAACGTGAGGGGAGGACGGTGGAGAGAGAGACAGAGAACGTGAGGGGAGGACGGTGGGGAGAGAGACAGAGAGAGAACGTGAGGGGAGGACGGTGGGGAGAGAGAGACAGAGAACGTGAGGGGAGGACGGTGGAGAGAGACAGAGAACGTGAGGGGGTGACGGTGGAGAGAGACAGAGAACGTGAGGGGGTGACGGTGGAGAGAGACAGAGAACGTGAGGGGGTGACGGTGGAGAGAGAGAGAGACAGAGAGAACGTGAGGGGGTGACGGTGGAGAGAGATACAGAGAGGGAAAGAGAGTGGGGAGAAAGAGGGAGAGAGAGAGAGATAATGGAAAAGACAGATGCAGACAGAGAGAGGGGGGGGGAGAGCTAGGACAAAGAGAGAAAGAAGAGAGGGGGAGAACTGGAGAAGACACACAGAGAGAACGTGAGGGGAGGACGGTGGGGAGAGAGAGACAGAGAGAACGTGAGGG
>NC_134880.1:57044472-57059472 GCF_041734735.1 Babylonia areolata | reverse complement strand
AACACTGCCCGCAACATCAACACTGCCACCAACATCAACACTGCCCCGAACATCAACACTGCCACCAACATCAACACTGCCCCCAACATCAACACTGCCCCCAACATCAACACTGCCCCCAACATCAACATCAAACCTGCCCCCAACATCAACATTGCCACCAACATCAACACTGCCCCCAACATCAACACTGCCACCAACATCAACACTGCCCCCAACATCAACACTGCCACCAACATCAACACTGCCCCGAACATCAACACTGCCACCAACATCAACACTGCCCCCAACATCAACACTGCCCCCAACATCAACACTGCCCCCAACATCAACATCAAACCTGCCCCCAACATCAACACTGCCCCCAACATCAACACTGCCCCCAACATCAACATCAAACCTGCCCCCAACATCAACACTGCCCCGAACATCAACACTGCCCCCAACATCAACATCAAACCTGCCCCCAACATCAACACTGCCCCCAACATCAACACTGCTCCCAACATCAACATCAAACCTGCCCCCAACATCAACACTGCCACCAACATCAACATCAAACCTGCCCCCAACATCAACATTGCCCCCAATATCAACACTGCCACCAATATCAACACTGCCACCAACATCAACAACAAACCTGCCCCCAACATCAACACTGCCCCCAACATCAACACTGCCACCAACATCAACATCAAACCTGCCCCCAACATCAACACTGCCCCCAACATCAACACTGCCACCAACATCAACATCAAACCTGCCCCCAACATCAACACTGCCCCCAACATCAAACCTGCCCCCAACATCAACACTGCCCCCAACATCAACACTGCCACCAACATCAACACTGCCCCCAACATCAACACTGCCCCCAACATCAACACTGCCACCAACATCAACATCAAACCTGCCCCCAACATCAACACTGCCACCAACATCAACACTGCCCCCAACATCAACACTGCCACCAACATCAACACTGCCCCCAACATCAACATCAAACCTGCCCCCAACATCAACACTGCCACCAACATCAACACTGCCCCCAACATCAACATCAAACCTGCCCCCAACATCAACACTGCCCCCAATATCAAACCTGCCCCCAACATCAACACTGCCCCCAACATCAACACTGCCCCCAACATCAACACTGCCCCCAACATCAACACTGCCCCAAACATCAACACTGCCACCAACATCAACACTGCCACCAACATCAACACTGCCACCAACATCAACACTGCCCCGAACATCAACACTGCCACCAACATCAACACTGCCACCAACATCAACACTGCCCGCAACATCAACACTGCCACCAACATCAACACTGCCCCGAACATCAACACTGCCACCAACATCAACACTGCCCCCAACATCAACACTGCCCCCAACATCAACACTGCCCCCAACATCAACATCAAACCTGCCCCCAACATCAACATTGCCACCAACATCAACACTGCCCCCAACATCAACACTGCCACCAACATCAACACTGCCCCCAACATCAACACTGCCACCAACATCAACACTGCCCCGAACATCAACACTGCCACCAACATCAACACTGCCCCCAACATCAACACTGCCCCCAACATCAACACTGCCCCCAACATCAACATCAAACCTGCCCCCAACATCAACACTGCCCCCAACATCAACACTGCCCCCAACATCAACATCAAACCTGCCCCCAACATCAACACTGCCCCGAACATCAACACTGCCCCCAACATCAACATCAAACCTGCCCCCAACATCAACACTGCCCCCAACATCAACACTGCCCCCAACATCAACATCAAACCTGCCCCCAACATCAACACTGCCACCAACATCAACAATGCCACCAACATCAACACTGCCTCCAACATCAACACTGCCACCAGCATCAACACTGCCACCAACATCAAAACTGCCACCAACGTCAAAACTGCCACCAACATCAAAACTGCCCCCAACATCAAAACTGCCCCCAACATCAAAACTGCCACCAACATCAAAACTGCCACCAACGTCAAAACTGCCACCAACATCAAAACTGCCCCCAACATCAAAACTGCCACCAACATTAACACTGCCAGCAACATCAAAACTGCCCCCAACATCAAAACTGCCCCCAACATCAAAACTGCCACCAACATCAAAACTGCCGGCCCCCAACATCAAAACTGCCGGCCCCCAACATCAAAACTGCCGGCCCCCAACATCAAACCTGCCCCCAACATCAAACCTGCCCCCAACATCAAACCTGCCTCCAACATCAAAACTGCCCCCAACATCAAAACTGCCCCCAACATCAAACCTGCCCCCATCATCAAAACTGCCCCCAACATCAAAACTGCCCCCAACATCAAACCTGCCACCAACATCAAAACTGCCCCCAACATCAAAACTGCCACCAACATCAAAACTGCCACCAACATCAAAACTGCCATCAACATCAAAACTGCCCCCAACATCAAAACTGCCCCCAACATCAAAACTGCCCCCAACATCAAAACTGCCCCCAACATCAAAACTGCCACCAACATCAAAACTGCCACCAACATCAAAACTGCCCCCAACATCAAACCTGCCCCCAACATCAAAACTGCCACCAACATCAAAACTGCCACCAACATCAAACCTGCCCCCAACATCAAAACTGCCACCAACATCAAAACTGCCCCCAACATCAAAACTGCCACCAACATCAAAACTGCCACCAACATCAAAACTGCCACCAACATCAAAACTGCCATCAACATCAAAACTGCCCCCAACATCAAACCTGCCCCCAACATCAAACCTGCCACCAACATCAAAACTGCCATCAACATCAAAACTGCCACCAACATCAAAACTGCCCCCAACATCAAACCTGCCCCCAACATCAAAACTGCCACCAACATCAAAACTGCCACCAACATCAAACCTGCCCCCAACATCAAAACTGCCACCAACATCAAAACTGCCCCCAACATCAAAACTGCCACCAACATCAAACCTGCCCCCAACATCAAACCTGCCACCAACATCAAAACTGCCCCCAACATCAAAACTGCCCCCAGCATCAAACCTGCCCCCATCATCAAAACTGCCCCCAACATCAAAACTGCCCCCAACATCAAACCTGCCACCAACATCAAAACTGTCCCCAACATCAAAACTGCCCCCAACATCAAAACTGCCACCAACATCAAACCTGCCCCTAACATCAAAACTGCCCCCAACATCAAAACTGCCCCCAACATCAAAACTGCCACCAACATCAAACCTGCCCCCAACATCAAAACTGCCCCCAACATCAAAACTGCCACCAACATCAAAACTGCCACCAACATTTCCGGGGCTGATCTACCTTCTCTAGAAGACATATCATAAGCGGCTACTCAAAAAAAGCAAAATCAGTCAGCCAGGACGAATCACATCCAGCTTTTGGGATTTTCGAGATGCTCCCCTCTGGTCGACGGTACAGAAGTATAAGGACGAAAACCAATCTCTTTGCCAATAGCTTTTTCCCCAAAGCAGTCAATGCCCTGTCTCTCGAACAAATCCAGTATGATAACTAAAATTGTGCAATCAACAACAATCTACCTGAAGATCTAGTCATCAGCCTCATCCACATGTAATATGCGGCTTCTGTTCAAACGTGTGTGTGTGTGTGTGTGTGTGTGTGTGTGTGTGTGTGTGTGTGTGTGTGTGTGTGTGTGTGTGTGTGTGTGTGTGTGTGTGTGTGTGCGTGTGTGTGCAGTGCGTGCATGTGTGAGTATGCACAAGTTTTTTATATTGATATGCACTTGTATGTATCCTAATTTCAACTGTATCTGTGTTTGTGTATGATTTTCGATTTATGTTCGTACCTTGTTATGTACTATCCCCCCCAATATTCCTTGTGACCGCGGTACACTTGGCAATAAAGACATATTCTGTTCTATTCTGTTCTGTTCTATTCTATTCTGTCTCCAATGTGGATCACTCAGCACGCCTCGACATTTCATGAAACTGCAGAGAGCTTTGTACGAAAGCCTGGTTTGAGTGGGGAACCAGTGCAGTGATTTCAGAAGAGGAGTGGGGTATGTCAACATCAATTTCAGAATCAAACACTTAATTCTATAATGGTTGAATGATATTTTTTTTCAATTTGTGTTTATTTTTCCATTTTTACAACGCATGGACACTTGACATGACGACATAAATGAATAAATACATATATTGCGAAAAGAGAAAAGACAAATGTGACAAAAAATAGTAACAATAGGGAAAAAAAACAACATACAAAAGACAAAAAACAAACAAACAAACAAAAAACCAAACAAAAAACCACACACACACAAGTGACATACACATATAACATTCTAAGCAAAGCAACTGAGAATGGTTGAATAAGTCATTTTAAATAAGTCTTCAAATATAGTAACAGATATCCATATCCCTACATATCAACTTGCACCCTTTTTTCAACATCTAACTTAGTTGTGTTTCATTTCTATACATGATTTGAAATATTGTTTTATATGCTGTTTCTAATTAATGGGTAAGTATGGCAACCATTTTATTTTGAAGCTGTGTGCTTCACATGCGATCTTAGCGTTATAGTCTTCAATTTTGTATCTTGAAACAATGTAATGTTCAAAAGCATGAATATTTGGAAGGCATTTATCTGACTTACATTTATATATATACATTTCCCCAGGAGGATGAATAAATCAAGCACTGAGTCTGTCTTCATATCAGCATGGAAACCAAACAGTATTATACATTCATTGAACTTCAAATTTTCACACACTGTGCACTTTATTTTTATTAGTTCTTCTAGACATATCCAAAAGCGTTTCGAGTAATGGCATCGCCAGAATAATGTTCGACATTATCTTTAACTTCTAAACAAAAATCACAATCAATACTGTTTACAATTCCCATTTCCTTTAAAACAACATTCGTTCCTATGAGTCTATGTAATATACGAAATTGTAGCCACCTTAGTTTTATGTCTTTAATTTTATGAAGTTTGTTGTAAGCTTTTACCCAACTAATATTTGTTCCCAGTTTCTCAGACCACTTGTGGCTGAATATCGGGATTGTATCATCAAATGCTAGAACATCACAGTATCGCTGTGATCCTTTAGGTGTCGAGTATATTATTTTTAATGCCCCTGGTGTGTCAGGAATACTGTGGGTTGTTGGAACATTAAGTCAAACCTGTTCCATGTATTTTTTGATTGCTCTTAAGCAACCATTGTACGCCAGAAAATGTACATTTATTTAATATTTTCCACAAAATTCGTTTTGTGTAAGAAAGTGTCCATTGTCATTCAGGAAATGCTAAACACAGTATACACCTTTATCAACCCAGTCTCTATGATTTATAGTACTATTTCCAATCTTAAATTTTTCGTTATAGAAGACTGGTTCTGACAGAAGGTCAATATCTGATTTAGGTGTAACCTGACAACAAAATTCTCTGTAAGCCATGAACGTGTGTTTTCAAAACGAATTATTATTACATTTACGCAATGCATACATGGGTCCATATCTTTCTAATTCAGTGAAAAATGGAAACGTTTCAATTGCAATGTTTTTCCTTTTATGCTTTGTAATTTTAAATCTTCTTATCCAAGTGAGTTTTGAATTATTTTCTTATGTCTGGTATGTTTAAACCACCTTCTTTAACGCCTTTTGTTGCTGTTTTTCTATTTACTTTGCCTCTTTTTCCATTCCGTATGAACTGAAAACACATTTTCTGGCAGCTATTAATAAAATCATCAGGAGGATTTGGGAGCAAGATCCACAGGTGAATAAGTTTGGATAAGATCAGAGATTTTAACACAGCAACACGTCCTATAGGTGCGATATTTCTTTTTATCCATATTTTGAATAGGAATTCAATTCGGAGAGTTTCTCTGCATAATCTATTTTTTCACAATCTTTCAAATCGTTTGTAAGCCATATTCCTAATATCTTAAATCTTTCTGGATTCCATTTAATGTTTAGATGTTGCATCTATCTAGTTTTTGAATGTTTTTTTTTTATTTCCTGATCATATAGAGCTTGTGTTTTTTGTGTGTTCATGAAAAGCCCTGAAAACTTGCCAAATTGTTCTACATGTCGAATAGATCTTTCAAACGATAAACAGTCCCCAGTATTCATCAACTGTGCATCGTCAGCAAATTGTGATATTTTATGGTCTTTATCATTTATCTTTATACCTTTTATATCTTTATACTCTCTAATCATAATAGCTAAAATTTCTGAATGAAATTGAAATCAGCGATCTATTTCAAGGTCTGATGAGTGTGTGTGTGTGTGTGTGTGTGTGTGTGTGTGTGTGTGTGTGTGTGTGTGTGTGTGTGTGTGTGTGTGTGTGTATGTGTGTGTGTGTCTCCCAGAAGAAGACTTTACAGTTTGGCTGGCCGCGATAAGTGTCGGATAGACGATATATATATATATATATATATATATATATATAATTATATACACAATAAAAACACTTGATGATGATTTGAAACAATAATTGTTGTCAACTCTGCTCATGTCATGGGTATGAAACCCAAATATAATTATTTCCTCCACTTCAGAAAGCAGTGTTACCATGAAAAACAGCGTCAGCCGGAGGGGTGGGCGGGCATTTCACTCTGTCCCCCCCCCCCCCCCCCCCCCCCCCCCCCCCCCCACACACACACCCTCCTCATTCCTCTCTGACAAAAAGTTCTGACCTTAAAAACCAAAATAACCTTCTCTTGTACATGAAGACTACAATTCAACACACGTGACTGATCAAGGTAGTGCCTCAAGAAGAAGGAAATCACCACCAATTGGATTCACAGAATTCCTCGCTGCCAACAATTCTTTGAAGCGACCTAGGGCGGCAAATTGTATTGTTCACTGCACCTGGTATATCATGTCACAGGTTTCGCTTCTTCACCTCCCTGTTTTCCCCTCCGGCCTCCAGAAAGTAGTCTGCACACGGTTTTCTAGGAGCTGTACGAAAGGAGCAGGAGGGGACGAAGATAAAGGAGTGTTGGGTTGGGTGAGAAGACTGAGGGTCAATGAAGGAGCGGGAGGGGACGAAGATAAAGGAGTGTTGGGTTGGGTGAGGAGACTAAGGGTCAATGAAGGAGCGGGAGGGGACGAAGTAAGGAGTGTTGGGTTGGGTGAGGAGACTGAGGGTCAATGAAGGAGCGGGAGGGGACGAAGTAAGGAGTGTTGGGTTGGGTGAGGAGACTGAGGGTCAATGAAGGAGCAGGAGGGGACGAAGATAAAGGAGTGTTGGGTTGGGTGAGGAGACTGAGGGTCAATGAAGGAGCGGGAGGGGGCGGAGATAAAGGAGTGTTGGGTTGGGTGAGGAGACTGAGGGTCAATGAAGGAGCGGGAGGGGACGGAGATAAAGGAGTGTTGGGTTGGGTGAGGAGACTGAGGGTCAATGAAGGAGCGGGAAGAGATTGAAGGAGATGGAAGGAAAATAGACTGACACAAAGAAGAGGAGGAGGAGGAAGAAGAAGAAGGTGTGTGTGTGTGTGTGTGTGTGTGTGTGTGTGTGCGGGGGAGGGGGGGCAGGAAGAGATAGAGGAGAAGAGGAAGAAAGAAATTATTACCGATATGATGCATTGCTGACCTGTTTTCTTATAAATATATTTTTTGTGGTGATGGCGTGAGGAGAGAGGAAAGTGGATGCCTAAGACACCATATGCATGTGGAATGTCTTAGGCTTCCAACGACATGATTTTATTTGATTTTTATTTACCAGTTTCTTTCTTTCTTTCTTTATATTTCAGTGATACTATATCTAATGAAGAAATCAGAGAGAGTGTCACCACCAACCCAGTGACTCGTCTGGAAACTCGCCTGTAAAAGAAAGAACATTTGAAAGGCAGTGGCATGTGACATTCTCGAAACAAACTTTTGTGTTTAGATTTTGCTGGTGTTTCTGGACTATGGGGAAAACAGAAATTTGTTGATATGTGGCCCAGTTTGCTAGAGGGTTACTTCCGTGGTTTGCAAGGATTAAGTGGGGAACGAACACTCTCTTTTCACCTTCTGTTAGGAGTAAGTTACGTGACGCGCTAAAGATTCACTCACGCACAAGCAGACAGGGCAGCAAAAAGGGGAGCAAAGAATCATACAGATAGTATCAAAGTATATTGCCTATTGTCATACAAAGAAATAAGCAATATACTAGAAAGAGACTTTTATAGGTGCTTGAATTAAAGTCTAAAACCTCGCCAGTTGACTCTCTCAGACTTTGGTCCGATTCGCAGACCAATTCTGAGTTTAGCTCTCAGACTATTATCAAATTCATTACGGACCAAGTATTGTTCTAATGTCAAGTGCATATGCTTTAGCAACCTGACAATTAAGCATATATATATATATATATATATATATATATATATATATATATATATAATTTTTTTATTTTTTATTTTTTTTTACTGTAGCTTGATGAAGCCCTATGTACACGAAAGTGTCTTCACAAGTGACTGAGAACGTTGATGTTTTTGACTTTGCATTCATTATAAGTTCTTTCGCTTGTCAGTTTAACGACTTCTCTTTCACGAAGTTCTTTAAGTAATTTCCTGTAACTGTATTTAGATTTTTTTTTTTTCAAATTCACCCTCATTTCACCCTCATTTGCCCAGTTTCCCCCAACCCTCCATTCATTCACATCTCCCACCCCTTCTAACCGATAATACCCAAATGTATTGATAAATACTTTACAAAATGTCTCAATCACCGATATGTGTGACGGGACAAACTTCCTTCCTACTCACACACAAGCACGGTACGCGACATGGATCCAATCCGCCAGTGGTGTCAGCCAGCATCTGCGAACAGCGTCTGTGTTGGTTCAGTTCAGTTACTCAAGAAGGCGTCACTGCGTTCGGACAAATCCATGTGCGCTACACCACATCTGTAAGCAGATGCATGACCAGCAGGGTTGCCAGTTTTTTGTCTCCACATTTTTTTTTTTAAACCAGACACCGATGAAGATTTTTCATAACACTGAGAGCTAGGACATACAACGTTTATATGCTAAACTGATCTTTCAAACAAAGAAACATATTTTTAGTAGTGTTCATTTCTGACATGTCCTTTTTTTTCTCTCTCTTCAATCTTCGTTCCAGACCATTTGTTGTTGTTTCCCCACTATATCCCTGTCTTAAAAACTACTCATCTATCAACCCATATCCCTGTCTTAAAACTACTCATCTATCAACCCATATCCCTGTCTTAAAAACTACTCATCTATCAACCCATATCCCTGTCTTAAAACTACTCATCTATCAACCCATATCCCTGTCTTAAAACTACTCATCTATCAACCCATATCCCTGTCTGAAAACTACTCATCTATCAATCCATATCACTACTCATCTATCAACCCATATCCCTGTCTTAAAACTACTCATCTATCAACCCATATCCCTGTCTTAAAAACTACTCATCTATCAACCCATATCCCTGTCTTAAAAACTACTCATCTATCAATCCATATCCCTGTCTTAAAAACTACTCATCTATCAATCCATATCCCTGTCTTAAAAACTACTCATCTATCAACCCATATCCCTGTCTTAAAAACTACTCATCTATCAACCCATATCCCTGTCTTAAAAACTACTCATCTATCAATCCATATCCCTGTCTTACTAACTACTCATCTATCAATCCATATCCCTGTCTTAAAACTACTCATCTATCAATCCATATCCCTGTCTTAAAAACTACTCATCTATCAATCCATATCCCTGTCTTAAAAACTACTCATCTATCAACCCATATCCCTGTCTTAAAAACTACTCATCTATCAACCCATATCCCTGTCTTAAAAACTACTCATCTATCAATCCATATCCCTGTCTTAAAAACTACTCATCTATCAATCCATACCCCTGTCTTAAAAACTACTCATCTATCAATCCATATCCCTGTCTTAAAAACTACTCATCTATCAATCCATGTTCCTTTTTTGTAGCGCACAGGAACGATCAAACCCCAATAAACCAGACAAAGAAATCTCCGATGCGACAAGGTGTTGACGCCGCAGTCTGAAACAATCAATTCCTGCCAAGTCATCATGGAACAACACTTGTCACCCCATCACCACCCACCCACCAACCCACCACCTCCACCACCCGCGCCCGCCAGCCACCCTTTCACACATACATCCCTAGATGTATATACATGCCCCCCCCCCTCCCCCTCCAACCCCCACTCCTTTTCTAAGCACATTCTCTACCAGCTATAACCCCGGATTCAGCTTCTTGGACGAAGACAATAAAAGCGGTTTCCTGCAAGGGGTGTACCCTATGCACGGCAATAACTCTGGCGGTGGGGGAACCTTGCGCATTTGTCCTCGGGGGAATTTTACAGCATACCATAACCACCTCTCCTCAATAAAACGAAATCGAATGGAGCTCCTCGGATGCGGAACGAAAAGACGGCGAAATAGAACAGTGCAGACAGAACACTGCTGCAAGTCTATGACTTTGTGAGAAAGACATCATCATCGCCGTGGAAAAAGGTCGAGTCTTTTTTTTTCTTTTTTATCTGCTTTATTTCTCTTGAGATGATTATTCAATTTATTTATCAATGCAAATAAATAAATAAATAACAACAACACACCCATTAGATCGATATTTGTATACGTGCACACTTGTATGTTCGTTCTTTAGTTTAGCGTCTTTTCACTATCAGTGATATTACACGTCGCGCTTGTATGTGTACGTGTGTAGGTGAGTTTGCGTGTGAAGGAATTGAACTGGCGATGATTATGTTTTGGTGTGTGTGTGTGTGTGTGTGTGTGTGTGTGTGTGTGTGTGTGTGTGTGTGTGTGTGTGTGTGTGTGTGTTCCTGAAAAATAGATGAATGACACAGTAAACAAATGATGAGCGCCCAGTGGCAGCAGTCAGTCGGCTCTACCCAGGTAGACAGCAGCCTTTTGTGCACATGACCCCGTGTTTGTAAAGCGCTTAAAGCTCGGTCTCCGCCCGGGGATACGGCGCTATACAAGTATTCATATCATTCAGTCATTCTTTCAATCATGTAGGCAGACAGCATCAGAGAATGGACAGAGAGGAGCTCTGCCCTGACAAAAAGAAATGTACTCAGTTGCTGACGCTAGTGGGTACCAGCACACTGTGGCATCAGAGGCAAAACAAAAGCGGATATTCTGGCAAAAGACGGTGCACAGAAGGAGCAGGTAATAAAATGGTGTCATACGATGAAATCAAGACAATCATCAAGGCACAGCAAGGAATCAAGTGGCGCCTCCAGCACCCCAAATATAACCCAGAAGATACCGTTTGCTGGAACGACGGGAACAGGTCAAGATCTTCCGCCTGAGGACTGGACACAACCGCCTGCTCCACCACATGCACAAAAAAAATGGGCATTGGACAGAGTGGAGAGTGCCCTTATGGTGAGGGACCAATGACAACCGACCACATCCTTAAAGACTGTACAACGCATGCAGCATCCAGGAGGAAGTACCGGCCAACACCGACAGCAGTGGAAGCCAAACTGCACGGCACCCTGGAGGAGCTGCGACGGACGGCAGCCTTCATCGAGGACACCGGGCTGCTCATCTAACGGGAGGCGAACGAGGAAGGAGAAGCAGCTGACGCCTTCAGCAGGGCGACGACCCAACGACCGTAGCAGGTTACGGGACAGGTGACAGTGACAGAAACGTAAATGTACGTGTGGGCAATTCAGGCTCTCTCTCATTTTCTAACCCCCCCCCCCCTCCAGCCCAGCCCCTGTTCCCCACGCCTCCAAAACATCTCTCCCCCCCCCTCTCTCTCTCTCTCTCTCTCACTCTCTCCATAACTAACCACTATAATTCCAGTGACATTGTGAAGCCTTTCTATCGCCATGGCCATAACGAATATTTTCTTAACCTGAGCTCTGTGTGTGTGTGTGTGTGTGTGTGTGTGTGTGTGTGTGTGTGTGTGTGTGTGTGTGTGTGTGTGTGTGTGTGTGTGTGTGTGTGTGTGTGTGTGTGTGCGCGTGTGTGTGGGTTCTTTGTCTGTCTCTGGACCTTGCGATTGGAATGAACTTCCTCTTTCGCTTCGTCAAGTCTCCACTCTCAGCTTTTCAAGTCTGGCCTTAAAACCCACCTCTTCCCAAAATAGCCCCCCCCCCCCCTCTTGCCTGCCCTTCCTGTCTTTAGTTTCTCCAGTTTTAGAGTCATGCACGCGTGTGAATGACTGGTGCGAAAGCGCTTTGGTTTGTCTCTGCACAAGATTCAGCGCTATATAAATACCATTATTATTATTTTTGTTTGTTTGTTTGTTTGTTTTTTGTTTTGTTTTTAAATACAATTCTGCCCATTTAACGGCACAAAACAAAAACTGTTCAATCACTAGCACGATCACACATACATTCAACTTTTCATTCATCATGGCATGGCAGCTAGTGGACTGAGTACAAGCTAGTACTTGCAAAAGACCGCGAGTAGGTTAATCAAAAGTATCAAATAAAAATATTTTTGTGTTAGACTTAAAGATAGATATGGCTGGAATTTGACGACATGTTTTTGGAAGCATGTTCCATTCTATGCTTCCATTAAATGAGAGACTCATCTTGAATAAATCAATTTTAGGCTTTGGGACGATAGCCCTGTCTGATGTCCATTTGGACTGGAAACGAAAAAAATGATTTTAAAGAAAGAAGAAGGCGAAGAAGGGGAGGAATCAGCCCCTTTAGGTTTCTGCACATACAGCGCTGGTGCACACGTGGAGGGACTCTGGTGGTGGGAAGACTGCTGGGGGTGTGAAGACTGCTGGGGGTGTGAAGACTGCTGGGGGTGTGAAGACTGCTGGTGGTGTGAAGACTGCTGGGGGTGTGAAGACTGCTGGGGGTGTGAAGACTGCTGGGGGTGTGAAGACTGAAGACTGCTGGGGGTGTGAAGACTGCTGGGGGTGTGAAGACTGAAGACTGCTGGTGGTGTGAAGACTGCTGGTGGTGTGAAGACTGCTGGGGGTGTGAAGACTGCTGGGGGTGTGAAGACTGCTGGGGGTGTGAAGACTGCTGGGGGTGTGAAGACTGCTGTGAAGACTGCTGGGGGTGTGAAGACTGCTGGGGGTGTGAAGACTGCTGGGGGTGTGAAGACTGCTGGGGGTGTGAAGACTGCTGGGGGTGTGAAGACTGCTGGGGGTGTGAAGACTGCTGGGGGCCTGAGCAGTAATCACGGGGAGGTCATTCAGTTTCAGCTGGCCGACACCACAGCAGTTGGTGTTGGGGGTGAAAAGGACTCTTATGTCAAGGAGGTTGGGATGGGGGGGTGGGGGGGGGAAGTCGTTGCACCTGTTGGGGAGGGGGGTGGGGGTTGGTGGGTGTGTGTGTGTCGGTGTGTGTGTGTGTGTGTGTGTGTGTGTGTGTGTGTGTGTGTGTGTGTGAAAGACAGACACAGACAGTCACAGAGAGAGGCACGCACGCGCGCGCGCGCACGCACACACACACACACACACACACAGAGAGAGAACGAACGAACGAAAATTTATCTTAAGAGGGTAAGGTAATACGCTCAATTGTTTTTTGTTTTTTTTTACATCCGGCCCTCTGGGGGCGGGGGGGGGTAAGAAAAATGCATGCACAAAAGCAAATTCTTCATGGAGAGAGAGAGAGAGAGAGAGAGACGAACAGGGCGGACATTGTTTTATTGCCATTGACAATACTATCATTTGACAAGGGGGACAATGTATGAACAAAAGAATAACGACGGTTTACAGAGAAATTAACACATTGCTAAGAGCAAAAAAGAAAATCAACGACCAAAACAACAACAACAATAATAACATCCACAAAATCATAAAATAAAACGTATATCGTACTGTTAAGATTAAAAGGAAAATAGAAAAGCTCGACTATCCAACTTCCACGAAATCATTCATAATTATAAACTGTGGAGCTGACATCAGGTGCAACAGTGTCTTTTCGGTAACTATAAGGCTTCCGAAGAAAATTTCTTTTTTCCGACAATCCCAAGCTAGGCCGATAAATCTTAAATAATCAGTGATCTTATACTTACTTCATTTTCTGTCAGAAGCATACTGGTAAGGTTCATGTTCTTTAAGTTTTCCCCGTTGAGAGAGACAGAGAGACAGAGACAGAGAGACACAGAGAGAGACAGTGAGAGAGAGAGAGAGATCAGAACGTAACACGTTTTTTTCGAGGTTCAGGATGTTAGGCATGATCTATTTCTGCAGTTTGCCCTTGTTTATCTACAGCCAGCACCAAGATGACCACGAATAGAAAGAAGGAACAGGGAAGAAAAAAGAAAGGAAATCTGCAAGCTGATGGACATGTCTGAGGAAGAATATACACAGAGTGAAAGAGAGGGATAAAGAGGTGTGTGTGTGTGTGTGTGTGTGTGTGTGTGTGTGTGTGTGTGTGTGTGTGTGTGCAAGCACAAATTTACGCCATGACTCATGCAGACCGGCACGCACACACGTATACATATGAAGTGCACATACATACGTATATAAGCATGTTTATATCATAACATCACCAGGAAAATAAGCACGGGGTGAGAGACAGAGACAGAGACACAGAGAGAGACAGAGATACGGAGACAGACACAGAGAGACAGAGACACACACACAGACAGAGAGACAGACACAGACAGAGAGAGAGACAGAGACACACACATAGATAAAGAGAGAGAGTGAGAGAGAGACAGAGAGAGACACACACACATAGAGAAAGAGAGAGAGAGAGTGAGAGAGACAGACAGACAGAGACAGAGACACAGAGAGAGACAGACAGAGAGACATAGAGACAGAGACACAGAGAGAGAGTGAGTGAGAGAGACAGAGACAGAGACACAGAGAGAGAGAGTGAGTGAGTGAGACAGAGACACAGAGAGAGGCACAGAGAGAGAGAGTGGACACTGGACATTTATTGTCATTGCCAAGAATGGCCTTTTGACAAGGGACATCAATTCACATATTTTGGCATCAAAATAACAAAAAAGAAAAAAACAAAAAAAAACTATATGGGTTCTCT
>NC_134880.1:57036972-57039472 GCF_041734735.1 Babylonia areolata | reverse complement strand
GGATAGACATGTGAGCCAGAATTTCCCGGGGCTTGATTTGGGATGTGGTAGGCAGCTATCCTTCCTCACAAGTGCCTCAACAGGAGGCAGTGTTAAGTGCGCTGCTGGAGTATTTTCTGACAGTACGGAATATGCGTTTGCAGTGGAAACAGAATATTGTAGAGCATCATCATCAATATCAGCTAGAATCGGGGCAGGGGGGTTAATGCTATTGTTGGATGTGTCTCCCGTCAGTGACAAAATGGAGGGTGGTTGTGACAAAGACTGACAATCAGTCCGTGGTCCAGCTTCAGGACCGGTAAGGACTGTTGTTACAGTCTGACCATCACTGTTACAGGGAGAGCTGGTAAAACATACATCTTCTGTTTGACTATCAACATCCACACTGCTGGTCGTGTTTGACAGATTGTGATGTGTTTCATCTGACTTAGTCTGTAAGGAGGTTGATACACTTTCTTTTGGGGTAGATTTTTTTTTTTTTTTACTTCTGACAGGAGGGACCATAACTGAGCTTTTATGGACCCATTTTCTTTTGTGAGTTGTTCGTTACCCTTTTCCAGATCATTAATGTGTGTTTTTAATTCATCTACTTTAGAAACCAAGGTATCAAATTGTTCACAAACATTTACACGTAGTTCATTTTTGGTGACTGTTTTGACGTCTTCAACCACAGACTTGAAGTCACTTTCCAGCGCGGACTGTGCACTTGTCACCGCTTCTAGCTGCTGTTCCAAAAGAACAACTTTGTTGGACAGTTTGGGAAATGGGCTGCACACAGATGACACACGAGGGGGGTGCGGGGGGGATAAAGTGTTCGTTTGCACTATTCTTATCTTGAGTAAAAGTGGAAATAAAATCTTTTAAGATTTCACATTCATCAGAGTCCCACCTCGGGCAGTCAACACCTTGACAAAGCAGAGTTCCTGCAGACTGTGAAGAAAAATAAAGGGATATAGTAATAGATTTGGAGGTCTGGTGAAGAATACGAATAACGGTTTTAGAAAGAGGTGGTGGTGGCGGCAGAGAAATCACTGGTGACGAGAAGTTTAATATTGAATCACTGGAATCAAAGTCACTGTGCTGAACGGAAATCTCAGTGTCCTGAATGGCTAGGTAGCGATATAACAAACTGTTCCTCCAGACCAAGAGCTCGTCTTTGCTACATGTAAAACGTTTTTGAATGATGTCCATAGTGGGCTGTAGTTTGTTGTTAATGGTTTTTCCATAAGGGGAAATAGATTCAGCCATGATAATGAGTAATAAAACGGACTACTGTGGATACAAAAATATAAATCATAAAAAGGAATTTACACACAGACAACACACATAACTCACCTGCTGTCACCGCCGGAATAATACACCAGGTTACTCACAATTAATCCCATCATGAGGTGGTATGGTATCCATGTGCACACAGTTATCCTGCCACACAGGGTCACACGGAACAGCACAGTCAGCCACACACAGTTCACAACAGCTGACAAGTATAACGTGTTCACATTGCACAGCCACAGTTCATGCGCACTCTTGTGTGTCCAAGTGCGATCACCGAACAACACCGAACAACACACGATAATGTGTAAAATCAAAAAAACTTTTTACAGCAGTTGACACAGAAAAGTATCCACTTGATCTACACAATGATGTTTTTCATGATCACACACAGGAAAATTTGTAATTAACAAAAACGCTAAATATTTTTGACGAGCTCTTTCCAACGGCTGCCCGGCATCTCGTGAGCACAGTTCGAGAGAGAGAGAGGGAGGAAACGAAACGAAACGAAACGAAACGAAATGAAATTTTTATTTCACCGGGGTAATGAGATAAGCAAGTACACATGCTTTTTTCCAACCCAGCCCTGGGAATACAAAAAAAATAAAAGAGAGAGAGGGAGAGAGAGAGAGAGCAAATGAGAGAGAGGGGGGAGGGTCAGAGACAGAGGGTGGTGAGGTGAATGCTCTGCTTCTCATTCCATGACACCATTTCTGTCTTCGTCCCTTCCTGTGTTTCCAATTAAGTAAGTTTACTGTTTCAGTGATGCCAAGACAGCGATGCATGGGTGTACACACACACACACACACACACACACACACACACACACACACACACACACACACACACAAATGTATATATATAATTTCATACATATATGTAGAAAGAGAGACACGGAGAGAGGGAGATAGAGAGAGAGAGGGGGTGGTGGAGAGATGGGAAAGAGGTAGGGGGCGAGAGACAAAGAAATAGAGAGGGAGAGAGAAATAGAGAAAGAGACACACATAGAGAGATACAGAGAGAGTGGGAGAGAGAGAGACAGAGAGAAAGAGAGAGAGAGAGAGAGAGAGAGAGAGAGAGAGAGAGAGAGAGCAAGGATGAGGAAGGGACATAGGTGGCTGTGGTGGGTGTTGTTAAGAAGAGTTAGTATCACAATCACGTCGTGTTTTGTCCGTGCATATCGTGACGTAGGCCGCATTGCTGACAACAGCTGCGTGATAGGCACATA
>NC_134880.1:57019472-57029472 GCF_041734735.1 Babylonia areolata | reverse complement strand
CTTTATTGATTTCAAGAAAGCGTTTGACAGGGTTTGGCATGAGGGACTATGGCATGTGCTGAGGGGATATGGAATCGACGAAGGCATCGTGAGCGTGATAGAAGCCCTATACAAGAATTCCAACAGTGCAGTGCTCCTCAACAACCAACGAGGGGAGTTTTTCAAAACGACCGTCGGTGTCAGACAAGGCTGTATCCTCTCTCCTGTGTTGTTTAATCTCTTCTTGGAAAGCATAATACAGGAGGCACTGGAAAACCATGAGACTTCTATCTCCATTGGTGGCAGACGAATATGCAACCTCCGGTTTACTGGTGATATAGATCTGATGGGGGGAACGAACGAAGAACTGCAGGAACTTACCAACAGACTTGTTGATAGAGCGGGTGCTTACGGAATGGAGATCAGCACAGAGAAATCCAAAACCATGGTAAACAGCGTGAACATGGCCCATGCCACTATTTTCATGAACGGAGAACAATTGGAAGATGTCGGAAACTTCAAACATCTAAGAGCAACCCTGACAAAAGATGGAAGTAGCAAAGCAGAAATAAGAATTCGCATTGGCACAGCCACTGCAACCATGACCAAACTGAACAGAGTGTGGAAAAGTAACATCCGATTCTCCACAAAATTCAAAATCTACAAAGTCCTGGTAGTCTCCATTGTACTGTATAGTTGCGAGGCATGGACACTGACGGCCGAAACTGAAAGGAAGATCCAGGCCTTCGAGAACAAATGCCTGAGGAAGCTCCTTCAAATTTCCTGGATCGAGCACAGGACCAATGAATATGTACGGAGCAGAACTGAGAACCTTGCTGGACCTCAGGAACCTCTCCTTTCAATTGTGAAGAGACGAAAGCTGATATGGTTTGGGCACAACACTCGACACACCAGTCTGTCCAAAACAATCATACAAGGCACCATCGAGGGCGGGAGAAGAAGAGGAAGACAGCGGAAGAACTGGCATGAGAACATCAAACAATGGACCGGACTCCATACACGTGAGCTGCTGCCGGCGGCTGCTGACAGAGACAGATGGAGAAGGGAGGTTGCGTCTGCGGTCCTCAGGTTTCCCCCAACGACTGATTTGTAGTTATGGGCCTGAGGTGAGGTGAGGTGAGAAGGCTATATATGATATGACATGACTGATTCTCTTTGTATCATGGAACTCGCTTCAGCGGGAGTTGGCCTTGTAAACAAATACTCTTTTTATTTTTCTCCCTGTGAAACTGGCCGATGAAAATATCACACAAAGAAATGTGTTGTAGCAAGAAAGTAAAACAAAGCTTGAAGCTGAAGAAACCTTATCAACCAGGGAACTGTCCAACAGACATCACGTCCTTCCAGACACACATGCAGTCAAACGTCGATGCTCTCTTGGAAGGCTTTCTCCATCTTAGTCCAGAGTGCTACAAGCTGATGACTAAACCAACTCACTTGTCAGCACGGTGACTGACTTTATCCTACAAGTTGTATTAAATGGGAAGATGGAGGAGATGTCAGAAATGATAACTGGCTATTCGTCACGGAAGGGGGGAGGGGAGGAAGGGGGGGGGAGAGACTCAGGGTGGGGGTTGTGGGGGTTGGTGGGGGTTCATGACAGGAGAGTGACTCATATTTCGTCGTCACCATTCCATGTGTGTGGTTGTTCTCTCTCCCTCCCGACACCCTCCGCTCTTTTACCCCTCAACACCTCTATCTCTCTGTCTCCGTCTCTGTCGCTGTCTCTCTGTCTCCCTCTTTCTCTCGGTCTGTGTGTGTGTGTGTGTGTGTGTGTGTGTGTGTGTGTGTGTGTGTGTGTGTGTGTGTGTGTGTGTGTGTGTGTGACAGCCATCAAACTAAATGTGTACTATTGTTTTAACACAAATATTAAAAGCCCTAGAAATAGTGTAGACCCACCCGCCACTTCAACATTGAATAGGTGAGCTACCTTTATATGTATAGTATTGTATCACTATATAGTTCTATAGAGACTTATTGTTTCGGAAGAGTCCCGGTTAGAAGTCACTTTAGATATACACGTAAAGATATTTAGTGCCAGAAGTCAGAGTTGTTCCGCAACTGTCAGTGGAGAACAGTCTGTGTGATTGTTGGAACCTTCAGCTGTGCTAGATTCGTTCTAGTAGGGAACAGTTTCGTTGTGTTCTATGTATGTTCTGTCTTTAGACTCCCGAAACGGGGGAGTGACAAGTTAGATATATTTATTAGCCCAATAATCCCAGTGAAAATCCTTGAGGAATGGTTTAGGATTCCGAGTGGGCAAGAATTCGTCTGTCCTATCAGTTACGTGTGTTGAGGTGGCGGGCTACTCCGGGCCGGGCCGTGGGCTGTGCATTCTGGAGACTCCAGGGTTCATTTTCTGTGCCCCATCTTATACCCCATTTCCACTTACCATTTCCCCTGCACCCCTGCTCCTGTGAAGTGAACGGCCAGACTGTGCGTCAGTTGTGGGGTAGGCTTCGGACAGGCTTTATTTTGTTACATCGAGAAGCAACTTGACATCGCGATTTTATTGTGGACGCTATCCTGGTGAAAGAAAGAAAAATTATTTGTATTTCCCTGGGACGGTTCGAAGAGGAACTTGACGGAATAATATGGATTAATTTAGTGACCTATATAAGGGTTAAAGGACTTGGTTGAGCGAATGTGTATGAATGTGTGTTAGAGTAGATGTATGACTGAGAGAGTGCAAGGTGCGTCGGAGTGGAGTAAAATATTAAAATTGATGTCATGGGTGAATGAATAAATGTTTGTATGACTGGTCATTAAGCCCGTGTCGTCGCTGATATTTCTCTTCTCACCTCTAAACTTCGTCTATCCCCTCCAGACTATCCTCTCCTCATTAGATCTGCATTCTGACAGTGTGTGTGTGTGTGTGTGTGTGTGTGTGTGTGTGTGTGTGTGTGTGTGTGTGTGTGTCTGTCTGTCTGGCCCCCCCACCCCCTCTCTCCTCTCTCTCTCTCACTGCCTCCCCATCTCTCTCTTTTTCTTTCATTCTCTGTCTGTATGTCTGTATGTGTGTGTGTGTCTGTATGTCTGTGTGTGTCTCTCTCTTTCTCTGTCTCTCTGTCTCTCAGACACTCTCACTCTTTCATTTGTGCACCAGGTACTCACCCTGTGAATAATTTCCCATTGTTGCCGATTTTGCTCCAATAGAAAAAAAAGAAGAAAAAGCTGGGCCTCTTGGAGAACAGCTTCCGTACCTGACGGCTGATGAAGGTCGCGGCAAGAAGGCCGCCTGGCATGGAGCACAGCCCTCACTGATTCCAGAGGCCAAGAAATGATTTCCGCCTCGTGCCTGATGTCCGTGGGGATCTTTCATTGCCATCCCAGCTCTTGATGGGTTTCCCTTATGTCATCAGGAAGTCACTGATTTCACTGCGTTTGAAAAACAATCATCTTTTGTGCTTAACAAAAACAGGAAGATGAAAATCAGAAGAGGTACCACTGAAAGAGAAACGAGTGAAGGCAAATGGATGGGAACTCATAATTATGTGAGTGGTTTTCTTCCACTGTTCTTAAACTTCCGCCGTTTCAGTCAGAACAATGATGATATGCATTATCCCCCCCCCCCCCTGAAAACGGAGCAAGGCTGCCTACATGGCGGGGTAAAAAAGGTCATGCATGTAAAAACCCCACTCGTGTACATACGAGTGAACGTGGGAGTTGCAGCCCACGAACGAAGCAGAAGAAGAAGAAGATATGCGTTACAGTGAAAAGAGACAGAGAGGGTGAAAAAGAGAGATTCTGATATAGATATGATCACATCTCAACGCATACTGAGGGGAACAAGAAGTTGGCATTTAGAGAAACAGCCAGACAACAGCAGCGTGAGATATATGATTATCGCCGTCCTCACACCTGCTATGGCTTTTAATACAAATATACGCAAAAACTTTATATATATATATATATATATATATATATATATATATATATATATATATATATATATGTGTGTGTGTGTGTGTGTGTGTGTGTGTGTGTGTGTGTGTGTGTGTGTGTGTGTGTGTGGGAGAGAGAGAGAGAGAGAGAGAGAAGTTTTAGAGAGAGAGAAGTTTATATGTATATATATATATATATAATACATGTTTTAATGAAAGTTTTTTTTTCAAACCGCCACACCCCACCCCAAACACAAATACAGTTTTAAAGGTGAAAAGATTAACCAAGACTTTTTTTTTGGTGTGTTCTCCATTACATTATTAAAGAACAAAGACATCTGCGCCTGGATTCAGTATTTGATATATATATATATATATATATATATATATATATATATATATATATATATATATGGAGAGAGAGAGAGAGAGAGAGAGAGAGAGAGAGAGAGAGAGAGAGAGAGAGAGACTCATGATGGTCCTGATGCACCTCCAAAAGGAAGGTTGGTTTGCACAGCAAGCGACAGCTGTTTCGCAATGTGCAGTGCTCTTCAGTCGGGCTTGTTACCCCAGCCCTGACTTGCCGACCATAGAGAAACCACTTCCTCAAGCAGAGAGAGCCTGCCCATAGCTCGGAGGCTGGGACCCTCTTTTTGTGTTTGTTATACGTAATTATATTTCCGATGTGTATCATCTACGAAGCTAGAATTTTGAGTCATCAGATGTTTTAGCGCGGAGAGAGCACTGGTCTCATTTCATCAACGTTCATCAGTGAAGGGGTTAAGTTATGAAGCTTGTCATCGATCTGTTCATGAAATAGGAAAAAACAAAAACCGAAAAGCCAAGTTTCAAACGTCAGCTGTGGTATGATAGAATGAATTTGACAGCTGACAATGGCTTGTTAACCCTCTGCCCTATAATTCTGACCCCATTGTTCTCTTGGCGCCTCACTTTGTTAACCCTCTGCCCTATAATTCTGACCCCATCGTTCTCATGGTGCCTCACTTTGTGAAGCTTGTTAACCCTCTGCCCTATATTTCTGACCCAATCGTCCTCATGGTGCCTCACTTTGTTAACCCTCTGCCCTATAATTCTGACCCCATCGTCCTCATGGTGCCTCACTTTGTGAAGCTTGTTAACCCTCTGCCCTATAATTCTGACCCCAACGTCCTCATGGTGCCTCACTTTGTGAAGCTTGTTAACCCTCTGCCCTATAATTCTGACCCAATCGTCCTCATGGTGCCTCACTTTGTTAACCCTCTGCCCTATAATTCTGACCACATCGTCCTCATGGTGCCTCACTTTGTGAAGCTTGTTAACCCTCTGCCCTATAATTCTGACCCCATCGTCCTCATGGTGCCTCACTTTGTGAAGCTTGTTAACCCTCTGCCCTATAATTCTGACCCCAACGTCCTCATGGTGCATCACTTTGTTAACCCTCTGCCCTATAATTCTGACCCCATCGTTCTCATGGTGCCTCACTTTGTTAACCCTCTGCCCTATAATTCTGACCCCAACGTCCTCATGGTGCCTCACTTTGTTAACCCTCTGCCCTATAATTCTGACCCCATCGTCCTCATGGTGCCTCACTTTGTTAACCCTCTGCCCTATAATTCTGACCCAATCGTCCTCATGGTGCCTCACTTTGTTAACCCTCTGCCCTATAATTCTGACCCCATCGTCCTCATGGTGCCTCACTTTGTGAAGCTTGTTAACCCTCTGCCCTATAATTCTGACCCCATCGTTCTCACGGTGCCTCACTTTGTGAAGCTTGTTAACCCTCTGCCCTATAATTCTGACCCCATCGTCCTCATGGTGCCTCACTTTGTGAAGCTTGTTAACCCTCTGCCCTATAATTCTCACCACATCGTTCTCATGGTGCCTTACTTTGTGAAGCTTGTTAACCCTCTGCCCTATAATTCTGACCCCATCGTTCTCATGGTGCCTCACTTTGTGAAGCTTGTTAACCCTCTGCCCTATAATTCTGACCCCATCGTCCTCATGGTGCCTCACTTTGTTAACCCTCTGCCCTATAATTCTGACCCCATTGTGCTCTTGGTGCCTCACTTTGTTAACCCTCTGCCCTATAATTCTGACCCCAACGTCCTCATGGTGCCTCACTTTGTGAAGCTTGTTAACCCTCTGCCCTATAATTCTGACCCCAACGTCCTCATGGTGCCTCACTTTGTGAAGCTTGTTAACCCTCTGCCCTATAATTCTGACCCCATCGTTCACATGGTGCCTCACTTTCTTAACCCTCTGCCCTATAATTCTGACCCCATCGTTCACATGGTGCCTCACTTTGTTAACCCTCTGCCCTATAATTCTGACCCCAACGTCCTCATGGTGCCTCACTTTGTGAAGCTTGTTAACCCTCTGCCCTATAATTCTGACCCCAACGTCCTCATGGTGACTCACTTTGTGAAGCTTGTTAACCCTCTGCCCTCTAATTCTGACCCCAACGTCCTCATGGTGCCTCACTTTGTTAACCCTCTGCCCTATAATTCTGACCCCAACGTCCTCATGGTGCCTCACTTTGTTAACCCTCTGCCCTATAATTCTGACCCCATCGTCCTCATGGTGCCTCACTTTGTTAACCCTCTGCCCTATAATTCTGACCCCATTGTTCTCTTGGTGCCTCACTTTGTTAACCCTCTGCCCTATAATTCTGACCCCATCGTCCTCATGGTGCCTCACTTTGTGAAGCTTGTTAACCCTCTGCCCTATAATTCTGACCCAATCGTCCTCATGGTGCCTCACTTTGTGAAGCTTGTTAACCCTCTGCCCTATAATTCTGACCACATCGTTCTCATGGTGCCTCACTTTGTGAAGCTTGTTAACCCTCTGCCCTATAATTCTGACCCCATCGTCCTCATGGTGCCTCACTTTGTGAAGCTTGTTAACCCTCTGCCCTATAATTCTGACCCCATCGTCCTCATGGTGCCTCACTTTGTGAAGCTTGTTAACCCTCTGCCCTATAATTCTGACCCCATCGTCCTCATGGTGCCTCACTTTGTGAAGCTTGTTAACCCTCTGCCCTATAATTCTGACCCCATCGTCCTCATGGTGCCTCACTTTGTTAACCCTCTGCCCTATAATTCTGACCACATCGTCCTCATGGTGCCTCACTTTGTTAACCCTCTGCCCTATAATTCTGACCCCATCGTCCTCATGGCGCCTCACTTTGTTAACCCTCTGCCCTATAATTCTGACCACATCGTTCTCATGGTGCCTCACTTTGTTAACCCTCTGCCCTATAATTCTGACCCCATCGTCCTCATGGTGCCTCACTTTGTTAACCCTCTGCCCTCTAATTCTGACCCCATCGTCCTCATGGTGCCTCACTTTGTGAAGCTTGTTAACCCTCTGCCCTATAATTCTGACCACATCGTCCTCATGGTGCCTCACTTTGCTAAGCTTGTTAACCCTTTGCCCTATAATTCTGACCACATCGTCCTCATGGTGCCTCACTTTGTGAAGCTTGTTAACCCTCTGCCCTATAATTCTGACCACATCATCCTCATGGTGCCTCACTTTGTGAAGCTTGTTAACCCTCTGCCCTATAATTCTGACCCCATCGTCCTCATGGTGCCTCACTTTGTGAAGCTTGTTAACCCTCTGCCCTATAATTCTGACCACATCGTCCTCATGGTGCCTCACTTTGTGAAGCTTGTTAACCCTCTGCCCTATAATTCTGACCCCATCGTCCTCATGGTGCCTCACTTTGTGAAGCTTGTTAACCCTCTGCCCTATAATTCTGACCCCATTGTTCTCTTGGTGCCTCACTTTGTTAACCCTCTGCCCTATAATTCTGACCACATCGTTCTCATGGTGCCTCACTTTGTGAAGCTTGTTAACCCTCTGCCCTATAATTCTCACCCCACCGTCCTCATGGTGCCTCACTTTGTTAACCCTCTGCCCTATAATTCTGACCACATCGTCCTCATGGTGCCTCACTTTGTTAACCCTCTGCCCTATAATTCTGACCCCAACGTCCTCATGGTGCCTCACTTTGTTAACCCTCTGCCCTATAATTCTGACCCCAACGTCCTCATGGTGCCTCACTTTGTGAAGCTTGTTAACCCTCTGCCCTATAATTCTGACCCCAACGTCCTCATGGTGACTCACTTTGTGAAGCTTGTTAACCCTCTGCCCTATAATTCTCACCACATCGTTCTCATGGTGCCTCACTTTGTTAACCCTCTGCCCTCTAATTCTGACCCCAACGTTCTCATGGTGCCTCACTTTGTTAACCCTCTGCCCTATAATTCTGACCCCAACGTCCTCATGGTGCCTCACTTTGTGAAGCTTGTTAACCCTCTGCCCTATAATTCTGACCACATCGTCCTCATGGTGCCTCACTTTGTTAACCCTCTGCCCTATAATTCTGACCCCAACGTCCTCATGGTGCCTCACTTTGTTAACCCTCTGCCCTATAATTCTGACCCCATCGTTGTCATGGTGCCTCACTTTGTTAACCCTCTGCCCTATAATTCTGACCCCAACGTCCTCATGGTGCCTCACTTTGTGAAGCTTGTTAACCCTCTGCCCTATAATTCTGACCACATCGTCCTCATGGTGCCTCACTTTGTGAAGCTTGTTAACCCTCTGCCCTATAATTCTGACCCCATCGTCCTCATGGTGCCTCACTTTGTGAAGCTTGTTAACCCTCTGCCCTATAATTCTGACCCCAACGTCCTCATGGTGCATCACTTTGTTAACCCTCTGCCCAATAATTTTGACACCATCGTTCTCATGGTGCCTCACTTTGTTAACCCTCTGCCCTATAATTCGACCCCAACGTCCTCATGGTGCCTCACTTTGTTAACCCTCTGCCCTATAATTCTGACCCCATCGTCCTCATGGTGCCTCACTTTGTTAACCCTCTGCCCTATAATTCTGACCCAATCGTCCTCATGGTGCCTCACTTTGTTAACCCTCTGCCCTATAATTCTGACCCCATCGTCCTCATGGTGCCTCACTTTGTGAAGCTTGTTAACCCTCTGCCCTATAATTCTGACCCCATCGTTCTCACGGTGCCTCACTTTGTGAAGCTTGTTAACCCTCTGCCCTATAATTCTGACCCCATCGTCCTCATGGTGCCTCACTTTGTGAAGCTTGTTAACCCTCTGCCCTATAATTCTCACCACATCGTTCTCATGGTGCCTCACTTTGTGAAGCTTGTTAACCCTCTGCCCTATAATTCTGACCCCCATCGTTTCATGGTGCCTCACTTTGTGAAGCTTGTTAACCCTCTGCCCTATAATTCTGACCCCATCGTCCTCATGGTGCCTCACTTTGTTAACCCTCTGCCCTATAATTCTGACCCCCATTGTGCTCTTGGTGCCTCACTTTGTTAACCCTCTGCCCTATAATTCTGACCCCAACGTCCTCATGGTGCCTCACTTTGTGAAGCTTTTTAACCCTCTGCCCTATAATTCTGACCCCAACGTCCTCATGGTGCCTCACTTTGTGAAGCTTGTTAACCCTCTGCCCTATAATTCTGACCCCATCGTTCACATGGTGCCTCACTTTGTTAACCCTCTGCCCTATAATTCTGACCCCATCGTTCACATGGTGCCTCACTTTGTTAACCCTCTGCCCTATAATTCTGACCCCCAACGTCCTCATGGTGCCTCTTTGTGAAGCTTGTTAACCTCCTGCACTATATTCTGACCCCAACGTCCTCATGGTGCCTCACTTTGTGAAGCTTGTTAACCTCTGCCCTATAATCTGACCCAACGTCCTCATGGTGCCTCACTTTGTTAACCCTCTGCCCTATAATTCTGACCCCAACGTCCTCATGGTGCCTCACTTTGTTAACCCTCTGCCCTCTAATTCTGACCCCATCGTCCTCATGGTGCCTCACTTTGTTAACCCTCTGCCCTATAATTCTGACCCCATTGTTCTCTTGGTGCCTCACTTTGTTAACCCTCTGCCCTATAATTCTGACCCCATCGTCCTCATGGTGCCTCACTTTGTGAAGCTTGTTAACCCTCTGCCCTATAATTCTGACCCAATCGTCCTCATGGTGCCTCATTTTGTGAAGCTTGTTAACCCTCTGCCCTATAATTCTGACCACATCGTTCTCATGGTGCCTCACTTTGTGAAGCTTG
>NC_134880.1:56976972-57001972 GCF_041734735.1 Babylonia areolata | reverse complement strand
ATAAGACCCGTGTCTTGTTTCTCAAACGGTCTGAAACAGACAGGTCAAAAGATGTCAGTGGTATTCACATCTCCAACGTCCTGTTCAGTAATTTCTTTGGGTTGGTGTAGCATTCTCAACCCCTGGTGTAGCAACCTATTCTTACCCCCGCTGTTTTTGTTTTCTTTTGTTTTTTAGCCCGGGGTCAAATATGGCCAGCCAGGATTTAACCCCTCCCCCCCTCCACAACCCCTCCTCGAATGACCCCCCGGAGATAAAATTGGCCTAGTCAGAACTGCCCCGACCCCCGACCCCCACCCCGCCGCACCTCCCCCTCCCCTTTTGGGTTTTAGCCCCCATTCCACCTCCCACGTAATGCGGAGTGGAAGGGGTGGAAGGGGTGGAAGGGGTGGCGGGGGCACAACCAACTTGGTCTGGAACCACATCCTTCCTCTCCTTCCACCACATCACAGTGTGGGGGTGTCAGTGCAGGTTGTCCCACACCACCCACTTCCTCTCCTTCCACCACATCACAGTGTGGGGGTGTCAGTGCAGGTTGTCCCACACCACCCACTTCCTCTCCTTCCACCACATCACAGTGTGGAGGTGTCAGTGCAGGTTGTCCCACACCGACCCACTTCCTCTCCTTCCACCACATCAGTGTGGGGGTGTCAGTGCAGGTTGTCCCACACCGACCCACTTCCTCTCCTTCCACCACATCAGTGTGGGGGTGTCAGTGCAGGTTGTCCCACACCTACCCACTTCCTCTCCTTCCACCACATCACAGTGTGGGGGTGTCAGTGCAGGTTGTCCCACACCACCCACTTCCTCTCCTTCCACCACATCACAGTGTGGGGGTGTCAGTGCACGTTGTCCCACACCTACCCACTTCCTCTCCTTCCACCACATCACAGTGTGGGGGTGTCAGTGCAGGTTGTCCCACACCGACCCACTTCCTCTCCTTCCACCACATCACAGTGTGGGGGTGTCAGTGCACGTTGTCCCACACCTACCCACTTCCTCTCCTTCCACCACATCACAGTGTGGGGGTGTCAGTGCAGGTTGTCCCACACCTACCCACTTTCTTTACTTTCGCCACGAAAGGGGGAGGGGCGGGGGGGGGAGCTTCACTGCAGGCTATCAACACAGGACTTTGCTTTAACTAAGTTGTAATAGAGGTGACGGGGCCAGACAATCAGTAAAAGCCAGACCAGAACAAACCCCTTTCAGTTTTCTAAGAGCCTGATTAAACCCACAAAAGTGGATAATTTTACAGCAACGGGTGGTGGATGTTTAACTAGCCATAAAATTAATGACCTCTTGGGGGTGGTTCTGGACTAGCATTCACTGACTGCCCCCACTCGCTCCCTCTTCCATGCAGCTTAGCGGAAGCAAACCGGTAGGGGGTAGGGAGGAGGGGTGTTCTGCTGGACGGCCTGTGTTGATTCTAACTGGACCAAATTCACCCCAAGGGCTTACCTCAACCTAGGTTTGAATCATTACCAGTGAGCAGCGAGGAGGAGGAGGAAGTTTGTTTAATGTCCCGTCACACATGTCTGTGATTGAAGACATTTTAATCGAGGATTTATGCATACATTTGAGTATTAGCGTTTAGAAGAGGAGGGGACTGGAGCAGTGTGATTTGTGTGATTTGGACTGTGATGGTGCCTGTGTTGATTGACATAGTTTTATGTCACGTGGTCTTACACATTATTATGTTCATGTGAGACTGTGTTGACTTTGTACATATTTTTACGTCAGTTAGTCTTAAATTTGTACATCGTATTGTAAAGCGCAATGAGACTCTCTGAGGTGTGGGCACTGCGCTATATACGTCTGCATTATTATTGCTATTATTATTATTATTATTATTATTATTATTATTATTATCATCATCATCATCATTATCATCATCGTCGTCGTCGTCGTCGTTGTTGTTGTTGTTATTATCAATATTATTATTATTATTACATGTGTGTGTTTGTGTGGATCGATTGGAGATAGATAGATAGATAGACAGACAGACGGATAGGCAAACCGATATATATTATTGTTGTTGTTGTTATCATCGCTCAGAAGTGGAGGGGGAGGGAGCAGCGAGGGAACGTGTGTGTGTGTGGGGGGGAGGGGGTTGGAGGGGGGGTGGAGGGGGTACACTCCAAGTGGAGGGGGTGTGGAGGCAGTTTTGACTCAGTTGAAGTTTACCCCAGGGCTCATCCCAGGCCTGTCTACCTAAACCCAGGGATCAGTCTTTGCTAGCCAGATTTGACCGCGGGGTAGTGAAAAGCCAAAAGGGTGCACGTATATACTGCAACACCGGCCACAGACATTTGTTTCCAGTGCTAATCTCATTCAAGTGAAATGCCGACAACTTTTTTACCCCTCTCTCTCCCATCATTGTTGGTAAAAAAAAAAAAAAAAATCCAGGGCCACAGGTGGTCGTTTTCTGTACAGGGAACGTGCTTCACAAACTGAGTCACCAAGGGCAAGAGGGGGTTAGAATTACAGGGTAGGGGTTGACAGGCCTTTGTCTGTTGTCAACTTTCAATGGACCGACCACAGCTGAGAGTCTAGACTCAACGGGTTTTCTCTTACTTTTTTTTTTAATTACTGAAGTGGATAGAGAACACGTCTAACGTGATGAGTGAAATGAATCAACCCTTTGGGCAAGTACTTCTGAACACTGGTGACCTTACTTTCTTGTTTTAGGAAGTTTGTCTCGTCTTGTCTTGTCTTGTCTTGCCTTGCCTTGCTTTGCCTTGCCTTGCTTTGCCTTCCCTTGCCTTGCCTTACCTTGTCTTTTCTTGCCTTGCCTTGCCTTGCCTTGTCTTGCCTTACCTTGTCTTTTCTTGCCTTGTCTTGCCTTGCCTTGTCTTGCTTTCCTTTGCCTTGCCTTGCCTTGCCTTGCCTTACCTTGTCTTATCTTGCCTTGCCTTGCCTTGCCTTGCCTTGCCTTGCCTTGCCTTGCCTTGCCTTACCTTGCTTTGCCTTGCCTTGCCTTGTCTTTTCTTGCCTTACCTTGTCTTTTCTTGCCTTGCCTTTCCCTGCCTTCCTTGTCTTTTCTTGCCTTGCCTTGCCTTACCTTGCCTTGCCTTGCCTTGCCTTGTCTTTTCTTGCCTTACCTTGTCTTTTCTTGCCTTGCCTTGCCTTCCCTTGCCTTGTTTGCCTTGCCTTGCCTTGCCTTGCCTGTCTTGCATTGCCTTGCCTTGTCTTTTCTTGTCTTGGCCTTGTCTTGTCTTGCCTTGCCTTGCCTTGCCTTGTCTTGTCTGGTCTTGTTCTGTCTTGTCTTTTTTTCTCACTTCAACAGATGTATGTATGCCTTGTGAAGTTGGGATATGGCATCGTTTACAAGATCCGATGGCCCGACTTCCACAAAGGAACAGTTGAGGGAAGACAGAAGAAGAAAAAGAAACGGATGGACAAAAAACATACAAAATACACATTGCTGAATGCGCGGGGTGGGGATGGAGGGTGAATCATTTGCGGAGACCTAGGCTTTGACACACAATCGACATACCTTGAAGAATCCGGGGATCAGTTCTTCTTTGCGGCGCCCCAGTGACTTCACGGAGATAATATATGCTACTACTACTACTATTACTACTACTACTACTAACAATGATTATACTAAGAACGATAATGATAGCAATAAGAAGAATATGATGATGATGATGGTGATGATGATTATAACAGCAACAACAACAGCAACAACAATAATGATACTAAGAATAACAATGATGATGATGATAATAGTAATAATACCAATGATAATGATGATACTAATGATGATAATCATCATCATCATCATCATCATCATTAACAGTAGTAGTAGTAGTAGTATAACAATAACAATAATAATAATTCATATTTAGCCTTTTCATGTAAAATATTCCCAATCGCGCTCCACACTGCAAAAAATCGATCAGTAAAACATGCTTTTAAAGACTAATATACTGACACGACAACTCTCAGACAAAACCCTGCATTAACATTCACCCGAGGTCCAGTGTGCTGCGTGCAGTTAGCGCAGGTAAAGAACCTCTGGTGCTTGGTCTCTGACCCAAGATAGACACTTTATAGGTATCAATGAGGATAACAATGATACTCACCATCATCATCATTATACGAAGAAGAAGAAGAAGAAGAAGAAGAAGAAGAAGAAGAAGAAACAGGTGTGTCAGGAAACTAGTTGCCTTTTTTTTTTTAATGAAGCAGATTAATGATAAGAGGGGACAGTCTGTCCCATATGTTTTTGCAGTTAAGGAAAAAGACACGACAGGAGAGTGATGTAGAACTGCTCCGGAAATAAAGAGCTCGTAACCTCCAGACAGACAGAGAGAATCCCAGTCATACACAGCCACCACATACTTTATGGCTCATACTGACTGCTTAAAGGAATACTATACACACGTGTATCCCTCACACTGATTCTTCTCTCTTTGTCACAGCCTCTGTCTGTCTCTTCACGTGTCTGTCTGTCAGTGTTGCCTTATTTTGTGTCTGTTTTGTCTGTCTGTCTGTCTGTCTGTCTATCCCCCTAATTGTTGCAATGTGCTGATTGTTCTGTCAGGATAAACAAGCTAAACAGCCCCAGGTACACCATTCACGTGTAAGTTTTCCCTTCCATCAGCCTTTCTCCTATCCATCTTCATTGATATCATTTTCCGTCCTTCCCCCCCCCCCCCCCCCTTTTTGTTTGTTTTGTTTTGTTTTTGTTTTTGGTTGTTGTTAAGCACAAAAGATGACTTTTTTCAATCGCAGTGAAATCAGATGAATTCCTGATGACATAAGGGAAACCCATCAAGAGCTGGGATGGCAATGAAAGATCCCCACGGACATCAGGCACGAGGCGGAAATCATTTCTTGGCCTCTGGAATCAGTGAGGACTGTGCTCCATGGCAGGCGGGCTTCTTGCCGCGACCTTCATCAGCCGTCAGGTACGGAAGCTGTTCTCCAAGAGGCCCAGCTTTTTTTGCTACTGGAGCGAAATTGGCAAAATTGTTTGTCTCTTCCCGCAGTGAAGGTTGTGGTGAACTAGAGAGAGAGGTAGTGAGAGAGAGAGAGAGTGAGAGAGAGAGAGAGGGGGGGTAGGGCACATGGAGGGAAAGAGAGGTGAGTGAATAATAGATGGAAAGGGGAAACAGAGAAAGAGACGTTCAACTGAACCGTTCTAGAGAGAGAGGAGGAGGGGGGGACATAGACACAGACAGACAGACAGATAGAGAAATTCACAGAGACAAAGACGATGAGAGAGCATTGATCAAAGACAAGACAGGGGTCCAGTTTCACTCAGCTCAAAGCACAAACCATCACAGAGCAGGCAGCTTTTACAACAGCATCTATGCTTTCCCTTGCTCCGTCCCCAGTCCAGAAAGGTTTTCTTCAGCGTGCAAAATCCTAGAGCGAACTTCCGCCCGAGAGTGCCAAGCATTTCCGGTCGAAATGGCCGAGGGAATGGGGAGTGCGAGTCAAGGTGGCCGGAACGACGTATGGGGGCAGAAAAAGAGGCGACAAATACAGGCAGTGATACAGACAGTGCTGTGGAGTGTTGGCCTTGACGTAAAGCGTCCGCCTTGGAAGCGAGAGAATCTGAGCTCAATGGTTCGAATCACACCAGCAGTCGCCAGTATTTTTCTCCCCCTCCACTAGACCTTGAGTGGTGGTCTGAACGCTACTCATTCGGATGAGAAGATAAACCGAGGTCCCGTGTGCAGCACGCACTTAGCGCACGTAAAAGACCCCACAACAACAAAAGTGTTGTCCACGGCAAAAATTCTGTAGAAAAATCCACTTTGATGGGAAAATTAATAAAATTGCAGGCAGAATTTTTTTTTAAGGGGTGGCGTTGTCAGTGTAGCGAAGAGCTCTCCCTGGGGAGAGCAGCACGACTTTCACATAGAGAAATCTGTTGTAACAAAAGGAGTAATACAAATACCAATGCAAATATACTGTCTCAACCTAAATTAGTTGCAAACTTGAGGAATATGTATTTTTGGAGATGAAATATACAGACTTAAAGTAAAGAACAACAACGAGAAAAACAAAAACAAAAAACAAAACAAACAAAAAACAAACCGATCCCATCATAACAGCCTGATTGAAAGATAATCATGTCTCCTCCATATTCATTATGAATGTTAAGTATCTAACTGGTATTATCAGAACTGTAATTTGTTATTCACGATGCTTGAACATTTGATCTGGAACTGCAGTGTGTGGGATTCTTTTTCTGATCCAAATGGACGCATGCATACAGCCGGCCATCATTCAGGGAAACGTGGAATACTTTGCTGTGTGTTCATTAAGATTTCAAAACAAAACGAAAAACACATGGCTGGGTGCAGTCAGTACTGCATACTAATCATCGGTGTTGAAGGATACATGCTGTGAGGTGCCCCACCCCTGGTGATGAGCCCGACTAAGAATTGGGTTTTTTGTAATAGTATTATTAGTAGTAGTATTTTTATGTATTTATCTTTTATTTATTTATTTAATTTATTTATTTATTCATTTATCTATTTATTTATTTATTTTATTTTATTTTATTTTATTTTATTTCTTCTTTTTTTTCTCGAGGCCTGACTAAGCGCGTTGGGTTACGCTGCTGGTCAGGCATCTGCTTGGCAGATGTGGTGTAGCGTATATGGATTTGACCGAACGCAGTGACGCCTCCTTGAGCTACTAATACTGATACTGATACTGTTCACGGGGTTCCAGTCGCATATACAGAACAGGGCCGGATTTCATGAGCGATAATTTGGCATTAAGAACGTTCCCGGGTTAACGATAATTCCATATACTTAGGACCATTCGTAACGCTTCGCAACCTTCGCAAAGATCGCTCATGCCACGTCTTCTACCCCCCCCCCCCCTCCCCCTCTCCACTGGACCTCGAGTGATGGTCTGAATGCTGGTCATTAGGGTCAGATGATAAAGTGAGGCCATGTGTTAAGCATGCACTTAGCGCACATGAAAGAAGACTGGCCAAATTCTGTATATATATAAAAAAATTTTAAAAAAAATCCGCTTAGATTGAAAAAAAAATACACTGCTGACAGAAAAAAACAACAACCATCGCCATGACTCCTACCTTCATACTCAGAACCCCTGGTTTCTGCAGGACAGGCCTCAGTAAACAGATCTTATATATCTGAGAATTAGTCACTGTGCTGTTTTCCTGAAGAAGCGGTCATATAGTCATGTTCATACCTACTTCACAGACCTTCATGGAACTGGGGCTGAAACAACAACAAGAAAGAAATAATCACTTGTGCATTTGTGACAGATGCTGCTGCAACAGGGCAGTGATATTGACTGACGGACTGACTGACGGGCGGACGGGCGCAATAGCCGAGTGGTTAAAACGTTGGACTTTCAATCTGAGGGTCCTGGGTTCGAATCTCGGTAACGGCGCCTGGTGGGTAAAGGGTGGAGATTTTTCCGATCTCCCAGGTCAACATAATTATGTGCAGACCTACCAGTGCCTGAACCCCCCTCGTGTGTACACGCAAGCAGAAGATCAAATACGCACGTTAAAGATCCTGTAATCCATGTCAGCGTTCGGTGGGTTATGGAAACAAGAGCATACCCAGCATGCACACCTCCGCCCCCGAAAGCGGAGTATGGCTGCCTACCTGGCGGGGTAAAAACGGTCATACACGTAAAAGGCCACTCGTGTACAAACAAGTGAACGAGGGAGTGGCAGCCTACGAACGCAGAAAAAGAAGAAGACACGGGGGCTAGAAGACAAATCTGAACTGGCAATTCGTCACGAGGAAGTGGGGGATGGGGGTGTGGGGGGGGTGAGGGAGGGAGGGGGAGCGAGAGATGGACAAAGGGGGGAAGACGGAGGAAAGTGGGGGGTGGGGGAGGGGGAGGGAGGGAGGGAGGGAGGGGGAGCGAGAGATGGGCAAAGGGGGGAGCGAGAGATGGGCAAAGGGGGGAAGACAGAGGAAAGTGGGGGGTGGGGGAGGGAGGGAGGGAGGGAGGGGGGAGCGAGAGATGGGCAAAGGGGGGAAGACGGAGGAAAGTGGGGGGGTGGGGGGGAGGGAGGGGGAGCGAGAGATGGGCAAAGGGGGGGAGCGAGAGATGGGCAAAGGGGGGAAGACAGAGGAAAGTGGGGGGTGGGGGAGGGGGAGGGAGGGAGGGAGGGTGAGCGAGAGATGGACAAAGGGGGGAAGACAGAGGAAAGTGGGGGATGGGGGGGGGGGAGGGAGGGGAGCGAGAGATGGGCAAAGGGGGGAGCGAGAGATGGGCAAAGGGGGGAAGACGGAGGAAAGTGGGGGGTGGGGGAGGGAGGGAGGGAGGGGGAGCGAGAGATGGACAAAGGGGGGAGCGAGAGATGGGCAAAGGGGGGAGCGAGAGATGGGCAAAGGGGGGAGCGAGAGATGGGCAAAGGGGGGAAGACGGAGGTAAGTGGGGGCTGCAGGGCCAGCAGTGAGTCATCAGTTCTGTCTGTATGCCTGCCCGTCTGTCCATCTGTCAGATCCAGCTCGTTTTCTCTTTATTTGTCCCTGTCTGTCTGAGAGAGAGAGAGAGAGAGAGAGAGAGAGAGAGAGAGAGAGAGAGAGAGAGAGAGTCTGCTTTCTCTCTCTCTCTGTCCTAATTATACTGCCTCTGTAATGTTTGTTTACCACTGTAAAGAAAGTGCCAGATAGACAGAAAGAACTGAATAAGAATGAATAAGTTTGCGTGTAAGTGTATGCCTGCTATCTGTTCACTTGTCACTCCAATCAGAACGTGTTCTCCCCAAAACACGAAACACTTATTAACCTCACCCTTTTATTTATTATTAAGAAAGATATCAAAAGCTGATAATCATGGACTGGAATATAATTTTTTATGGGGGGAAACAATTTTTAACTTCATCGCCTTGAATGTTCTTCAGCAGTCTCGCCAGCTCCTGGCTCCTCACTCAGCACGTCCCAATGGTCCCACCATCACGTTCATCTTCTGTGCCAATAGTTCGTCCCGATGGTCCGACCATCCAGTTCTATGAAGCCCCGTGCCCAGTCCCTGGCACCTCGGCACAAAACAAAACCCGTGGCCTGTCCCCAGCTACTAGATGCCTTTACAGGCAAAAAAATGTCCCTAACCTGGACAGCTTCATGACACCATCTGGCAACAAATCTGCACTTCACAGCAGCACATCACATTCATAACTCATGCTATGATTACAAAAATGCACGTGAAACACGTGAAACCATTTTTCAAAAGAAACAATTCCCAATCCCCCGATATAAAAGTTGCCCTGTAAAAAAATGGATCTAGGAAAGTAGTATATCAAAATAACAAATTCCAATCCCCGATATAAATATGTTGCCCTGTAAAAGAATGGATCTAGGAAAATAGGATACCATTTTCTTTACAACCACCCCTTCATGAGGGACCATGGCCTGTACTGAATCATCCATATCCGCATCCACCCCCTCTCTGTCTCTCTCTCTCTCTCTGTCTCTCTCTCTCTCCCTCTCCCTCTCTATTGTCCCTTTGAGCCTCCTCAATCAAACATCAGTTTCGTTTGACGTGAACGTATAAGGAAAGTGTGCAGACCATTTCACGACTGTAATGTAGCTTGTACGTCCATGTATACCCATCTTCATGAGGAGATACAGCATGTAATGAATGTACATTCGGAAGGAAAAACATCACCAGTGACCAGAGCAAAAAGCAGCACTAAACAAGTAAAAGAGAAAAAAACCCAACAAAACACACAAACAAAAAGACGACCAGAAGGAAGAAACAAAACAACATCAACATTGTGCTCCATGACCTGCAAGTGACGTGATAAACAAAGAGGGAAAACGGATTTTGCTTTCAGATTCTCTTTTATATGGGGGGTGGGGGTAGGGGGTAATGCTGGGGGTTGTTTCTGCTACGGAGTGAATGAGTTCACACAGCACAGGGTTTCGTGTCATGTCGAGGACAACGTGAACTGAATGGCTCTTTCCCTCGGAGAAAACTCCAAATAAGTTTCCCCAGCTGCTATGTTTGGAGAGTTTATAGTTCTTGTCCTTTATCTCCTGAACTGCCCCTGTTGTTGTTGTTGCGTGTGAGTGTGTGGTGTATGTGTTTGTGTGTGTGTGTGTGTGTGTGTGTGTCTGTCTGTCTGTCTGTCTGTGTGTGTCTGTGTGTGTGTTTTGATAAAGCATGTTTGCATATTCATTTTATGATGCAAGAGTTGTTTATCTGTATTTGTTTTCCTCCACGATCAATTTTGTTCTGTCAAATGTTTTTGTTTTGTTTTTTTCCAAGATTGCAAATTATATCGCTGCCAACATTGAATACGACCTTTGAACAAAGGAAGGCAGACAGACAGACAAACAGACAAATAGCCATACAGGTAGATAGATAGATAGATAGATAGATAGATAGAACAGTCAGAGCAGAGAGTCAGAAAGACAGAGACACATACAAACTGACAGACAGTGACAGTAAGTATCCAAATTCCAAAGCCTGCAGGGGACAATACTGTCAGCTGAGGCATAGTTCGAGTTGCAGACCGTTGGAAAACATGCAGTGATTAACAGTCACTCCTGCCCACTCCCCACACCCCTCCTCCATCCTCTCTCTCTCTGTCTCTTCTTCTCCTTTCCTCCCCTTCTCTGTCTCTTCCTCTCCTTTCCTCTCCCTCTCTGTCTCTTCCTCTCCTTTCCTCTCCCTCTCTGTCTCTTCCTCTCCTTTCCTCTCCCACCCCCCGTCCCTTCCTCTCCCTCCCTGTCCTTTCTTCCACCTCCTTCCTGCCCCCTCCCCCTTCCTGCCCCCTCCCCCTCTCCCTTCCTGTCCCTTCCCCCTCCTTCCTGCCCCCTCCCCCTCTCCCTTCCTGCCCCCTCCCCCTCTCCCTTCCTGTCCCTTCCTCCCCCTTCCTGCCCCCTCCCCCCTCTCCCTTCCTGCCCCCTCCCCCTCTCCCTTCCTGTCCCTTCCTCCCCCTTTCCTGCCCCCTCCCCCCTCTCCCTTCCTGCCCCCTCCCCCTCTCCCTTCCTGTCCCTTCCTCCCCCTATCCCTTCCTGCCCCTCCCCCTCTCCCTTCCTGCCCCCTCCCCCTCTCCCTTCCTGTCCCTCCTCCCCCCTCTCCCTTCCTGCCCCCTCCCCCTCTCCCTTCCTGCCCCCTCCCCCCTCTCCCTTCCTGCCCCCTCCCCCCTCTCCCTTCCTGCCCCCTCCCCCTTCCTGCCCCCTCCCCTCTCCCTTCCTGCCCCCCTCCCCCTCTCCCTTCCTGTCCCTTCCTCCCCCTCTCCCTTCCTGCCCCCTCCCCCTCTCCCTTCCTGTCCCCTCCCCTCCTCCCTTCCTGCCCCCTCCCCCTCTCCCTTCCTGCCCCCTCCCCCTCTCCCTTCCTGTCCCCTCCCCCCTCTCCCTTCCTGCCCCCTTCCCCTCTCCCTTCCTGCCCCCTCCCCCTCTCCCTTCCTGTCCCCTCCCCCCTCTCCCTTCCTGCCCCCTCCCCCTCTCCCTTCCTGCCCCCTCCCCCTCCTTCCTGCCCTCCTCCCCCTCTCCCTTCCTGCCCCCTCCCCCTCTCCCTTCCTGCCCCCTCCCCCTTTCCCTTCCTGTCCCTTCCCCCTCCTCCTCCTTCCTGCCCCCTACCCCCTTTCCCTTCCTGTCCCTGCCTCTCCCTTCCTGTCCACCCCCAGGCCCCCCGGGCGGTCATTGGTGTGGACATCAAAGGCGTCATTCTGGTTGTTAGGCACAATGGCCTGTCACGGCACCACAGTCCAAAAGAGCCAGAAAGAGAGAGAGAGAGAGAGAGAGAAAGGAGGGGGTGGGCAAACAGAGAGACAGAGAGAGAGGGGAAAGAGAGCTAGAAAGATATATGTATATATATATAACACTTTAATACTGAAGGATAATGATTTTAGGCATCGCCAAATCTTCAAATCTGTCCTTGGAGAGAGAGAGAGGGGGGGGGGGCAAACAGAGAGACAAAGAGAGAGAGAGATTAAAGGAGAGAGAGAGAGACAGAGAGAGGAGAGAGAGAGAAAGAGAGAGAGAGAGACATCAAAAACTTTATTACTCAAGGATAATGATTTTAGGCATCGCCCAGTCTTCCAATCTGTCCTTGGAGAGAGAGAGAGAGAGAGAGAGAGAGAGAGAGAGAGAGAGAGAGACAGACAGACAGACAGACAGACAGACAGACAGACAGACAGACAGACAGACAGACAGACAGGAAACAACGCTGGATCTGATTTTATTTTTTTGTATCCTCCGTTTTCTACTTCGTCCTGTGATTACCAGCTCTCTCTCTCTCTCTCTCTCTCTCTCTCTCTCTCTCTCGTGTGTGTGTGTGTGTGTGTGTGTGTGTGTATGTGTGTGTGTGTGTGAACACCCATAACGCTTGCAGGATTCAGTCATGCTTTTATGAATGTGAATGTGCACAGTGTTCAATACAAGGCTTGCGGATTCTGATTTCTGTCCGTCTCTCTCTCTCTCTCTCTCTCTCTCTCTCTCTCTGTGTGTGTGTGTGTGTGTGTGTGTGTGTGTGTGTGTGTGTGTGTCTGTCTGTCTGTCTCTCTCCCCTCCATATCCTCTCTCACTCCTCCGTCCTCACTCTCTTGTCCATCATACTCATTTGCGTGTTTCGGGAACCAGTCTGGGTGATTTTGCTGTGAAGAACAAAATGCTTCGCAACTCCCCTGCTCCTCCACCCCCCCCAACCCCCCCCGCCCCGACCCCCTCCGCCCCCCCCCCCCCCAAAAAACAAAAACAAAAAAAAACGTCACAAGAAGCCCGCCTGCCATGGAGCACAGCCCTCACTGATTCCAGAGGCCAAGAAATGATTTCCGCCTCGTGCCTGATGTCCGTGGGGATCTTTCATTGCCATCCCAGCTCTTGATGGGTTTCCCTTATGTCATCAGGAATTCTGGATTTGTCACTGCAATGGAAAATTCATCTTTTGTGCTTGACAAAAAAACAAAAAACCCCACTAAACGAATCTCAATGAAGGAGGAAATGAGGGAGGCTAATTGAAGGAAAACTGAAATCTAAAGTCTCTCGAAACATTGTTTTTAACACTCTGCAGGGTCATGCAAAATCGCTTTAAAAGTTAAACCCAACGTTATTAAAAATCATTGTGTCTGATACACACACACACACACACACGCACGCACGCACGCACGCACATGCCCACTCAATGACGTGTAGCAAAAGAACACTCTCAGCCCCAAGTGAGCTTCGTGTGATGCCATGGTATCTGGTATCACGTGGCACGATGAGAAATGCTAGTAGTTGTAACATACATGGAGGAGAATTCAATTACATATTAACACAACTCACATCCTTTCCTCTGAAGATTTTGAATAGAGATTTTTTTAATAAATCACCTGGAGCAGAGATTTGGGATGGACACTAGAGAAAATATCATCATCATCATCTTCGTTAATGTTTGAAGTCCGCTACAGACAACAAAAGACGGGAACGAGTGCAACAGGTATTTACCTGTTACAACAACGCACAACAGCGATAAGGAGGAGAGGTGCTAAACTAAATGGCGTAGTCAACTCCATAAACTAAACTACTACTACTACTACTACTACTACTACTACTACTACTACTACTACTTATTATTATTATTATTATTATTATTATTATGATGATGATGATGATGATGATAACAATAATACTAATACTAATAATAATAATGACGATGATGATGATGATGATGATGATGATGATGATGACATAATAATAATAATAATGATAATAACAATAATGATAATAATAATAATTGATGATGATGATACTACTACTACTACAACTACAACTACAACTACTACTACTACTACTACTACTGATGATGATGATGATGATGATACTACTACTGCTACTACTATTACTACTACTACTACTACTACTAATGATGATGATGATGATGATGATAATGACGATGATGACGATACAGCACAGCTAACACCAGCCTGTCCTGGTATACCCGGCCTAGAACAGCATTGACACTTTGACAGTGGAGAACACGTTACACGGAGAATCAGCCAGAATCTTGTTGCAGGGCCAATCAAAGCCATTTCCTACCGCTCATTCAAAGCCATGCACAACTCTGATCAGGAGGGATCAGGGAAGACAGACTGAAGAATGCATTGGAACAGAAAACTAGAGGAACTGCAGATCGGAAATAATAGGGATGGGAAAACTGCTCTGGGAAGTCGTAGGTTCTGGTCCATTGGGCAGACTCGAAAGAGTAGAGTGCAGATATCTGACGAAGCGAGAGAGGGAGTTGGTTCCAAGTGTAAGATCCAGAGACACAGATGATGAAGAACTGTTTTTTAATGTCCCGTCACATGCACTGGTGACTGTAGACATTTTGTCCGAGTATCGATTTTTACATTTGGGTGCTATGTGTGGAGTTGGACAAGAGGTAACGCGTCCGCCAAGGAAGCGAGAGAATCTGAGCGCGCTGGTTTGAATCACGGCTCAGCCGCCGATATTTTCTCCCCCTCCACTAGAACTTGAATGGTGGTCGAACGCTACTCATTCGAATAAGACGATAAACCGAGGTCCCGTGTGCAGCATGCACTTAGCGTACGTAAAAGAAAGAAAAAGGTCAGCTTGTACTTTGAATGTGATTGGCCCGCGACACCAATTTCCCTGTCCGCAATGAAACTGTTGACATCTTTGACCTATCCGTCCTGACTAAAAACATTTCAAGGAAAGGTCACGCGCGCGGTGTGACTGCAACAAGCAGGTCTACAGTGTGATCGCGTGGTGTGACTGCAACAAGTAGGTCTACAGTGTGATCGCGCGGTGTGACTGCAACAAGTAGGTCTACAGTGTGATCGCGCGGTGTGACTGCAACAAGTAGGTCTACAGTGTGATCGCGCGGTGTGACTGCAACAAGTAGGTCTACAGTGTGATCGTTTGGTGTGACTGCAACAAGTAGGTCTACAGTGTGATCGTTTGGTGTGACTGCAACAAGTAGGTCTACAGTGTGATCGTTTGGTGTGACTGCAACAAGTAGGTCTACAGTGTGATCGTTTGGTGTGACTGCAACAAGTAGGTCTACAGTGTGATCGTTTGGTGTGACTGCAACAGGTAGGTCTACAGTGTGATCGTTTGGTGTGACTGCAACAAGTAGGTCTACAGTGTGATCGCGTGGTGTGACTGCAACAAGCAGGTCTACAGTGTGATCGCTTGGTGTGACTGCAACAAGTAGGTCTACAGTGTGATCGCGCGGTGTGACTGCAACAAGCAGGTCTACAGTGTGATCGCGTGGTGTGACTGCAACAAGTAGGTCTACAGTGTGATCGCGTGGTGTGACTGCAACAGGTAGGTCTACAATGTGATCGCGTGGTGTGACTGCAACAAGTAGGTCTACAATGTGATCGTTTGGTGTGACTGCAACAAGTAGGTCTACAGTGTGATCGCTTGGTGTGACTGCAACAAGTAGGTCTACAGTGTGATCGCGCGGTGTGACTGCAACAAGTAGGTCTACAGTGTGATCGCTTGGTGTGACTGCAACAAGTAGGTCTACAGTGTGATCGCGTGGTGTGACTGCAACAAGTAGGTCTACAGTGTGATCGCGCGGTGTGACTGCAACAAGCAGGTCTACAGTGTGATCGCGCGGTGTGACTGCAACAAGCAGGTCTACAGTGTGATCGCGTGGTGTGACTGCAACAAGTAGGTCTACAGTGTGATCGTTTGGTGTGACTGCAACAGGTAGGTCTACAGTGTGATCGTTTGGTGTGACTGCAACAAGTAGGTCTACAGTGTGATCGCTTGGTGTGACTGCAACAAGTAGGTCTACAGTGTGATCGCGTGGTGTGACTGCAACAGGTAGGTCTACAATGTGACCGCTTGGCATTCTGACTCTGTGCCTAGCCTGTCAGGACAAACAAGTCTGGTTAATGGACATATTGCTTCAGATTTTTTTTTTTTCATCTCGAGGAAAAATATGTATGTATACGCACGCAGAAGATCAAATGCAAATGTTAAAGATCCTGTAATCCATGTCAGCGTTCGGTGGGTTGGTTATGGAAACTTTGTAATTGCATATTTTGTGAAGAGAGAGACACAGAGAGAGAGAGAGAGAGAGAGGAAAAGAGATAGAGTATGTGTGCGTGGGTGTGCGCGTGGTGTGTGTGTGTGTGTGTGTGTGTGTGTGTGTGTGTGTGTGTGTGTGTGTGTGAAGATGAGCAATGCGGCTTGGCTGACTGAAATGGAGAGGCACGTAAATTTCAGTAATCTGTATATTTGTATATAGCTATCTCCATTTGGTGCCATTTAATTTATCTTTTTATTTTCTATTCATTTTATTTGTTTGTTGTTTTCTTCTTATGTTGGACATGTGCTGCTGCCAAAAAGATAATCTCTGTGCCAAAGTATAGACAATAAAATTTGTGTATTGTATTGTATTGTGTATTGTCTGTGTGTGTGTGTGTGTGTGTGTGTGTGTGTGTGTGTGTGTGTGTGTGTGTGTGTGTGTGTGTGTGTGTGTGTGTGTGTGTGTGTGTGTGTGTGCGTGCGCGCGCGCAATAGCCGAGTGGTATAAGCGTTGGACTTTCCATCTGAGGGTCCCGGGTTCGAATCTCAGTAACGGGGCCTGGTGGGTAAAGGGTGGAGATTTTTCCCATCTCCCAGGTCAACATATGTGCAGACCTGCTAGTGCCTGAACCCCCTTCGTGTGTATACGCACACCGAAAATCAAATACACATGTTAAAGACCCTAACCCATGTCAGTGTTCGGTGGGTTTTGGAGGCAGTATGCATTAACCACGACAGAGTAATCGGAAAATCGATGTTGGTCGTGTAACGGAAAGAAAGAGAAAAAAAGAAAGAAAGTGTGTGTGTGTGTGTGTGTGTGTGTGTGTGTGTGTGTGTGTGTGTGTGTGTGTGTGTGTGTGTGTGTGTGTGAATTTAAACATATATAGTTTTATAATATATGAAAACAAATAAAATATTTCTTTGGATTGTATTGTATTGTATTGTGTTGTGTTGTATTGTATTGTGCTGTATTGTGTTGTATTGTATTGTATTGTATTGCATTGTATTACTTTTTGCCACAATAAGTTTACTGTGTGAAATTCTGTCTGCTCTCCTCATAGAAAGCGCGTCGACACACACACACACACACACACACACACACACACACACACACACACACACATATATATATATATATATATATAGAGAGAGAGAGAGAGAGAGAGAGAGAGAGAGAGACAGAGACAGAGACAGAGAGAGACAGAGAGAGAGAGTATATAAAATTATATATGTATGTGTGTGTACATATATATTGATAGATATATAGTATGTATCCCTCTGTGTGTATATGTATGTACATATATGTATGTATAAACATATAGGTAGACAGGCAGTGGGAAAGAGGGAGAAAGGTGGGTGTGGTGGGAGGGGGGGAGTGGATATAAAATCAGAGTGCTTCAAATATTCTTGAAACTTGAGAAATCTCCTTGGATAAGCACAGACCTGAATGACATCCTACCATGCAATCTGGAACACTAGAATTCAGAAAAGAAAAGAAAAGACATTGCATTTTTCAAACTTGAAGACCGTGCTTTGTGTTCGAACCTTTCTTTCCCAGTGAAAAAGAGAAGACATTCATAAAGTAATAACCAAATCAGGCTGCCCCAAGTCCAGCCGACTACAACGTTGTCATGTCAGAGCATATCACTCGTTAGTCGCTGAAGACAACCCACTGCAACGTTGTCATGTCAGAGCATAGCACTCGTTAGTCGCTGAAGACAACCGACTACAACGTTGTCATGTCAGAGCATATCACTCGTTAGTCGCTGAAGACAACCGCAAATAGTTAAAAGGGTTTGATTAATAATATCAAAGTTATATAAGTAGAATAACGACACGTTTTCACAACAATGAACACCTTCAGAAGAAGGAAGGATTTCAGTTCGTTGTGTTCAAAACTGGGACTTTCGCTTCCGATGTGAAGGCGCTATTAACCAAAGAAGAAGTTCACGTGAAGCACAAAACAACAACAGTAACAACAACAATTGTTTTCGGTAGGTTGCATGCAGCTGAGGCTACATGAAGAAGAAGAAGAAACCCACAAGAAAGTGTGCATGAACTTAAGTTTTTGTCTTTGTTTAAAAAAACAAAAACAAAAAACAAACAAACACACAAAAAAACAACAACAAAAAACAAAAAACCGAAACAGTTCTATAGTGGACGCTGGTCTCACGGTGCTTTCCTGTCTACGTTCCCTGTGATTGCATTACCCTTCACCTCACCTCTTGTTCACAGTCCACACTATAAACCCCACACCTGTCTACCTGCCCTGTGATTGTATTACCCTTCACCTCACCTCTTGTTCACAGTCCACACTATAAACCCTCACCTGTCTACCTCCCCTGTGATTGTATTACCCTTCACCTCACCTCTTGTTCACAGTCCACACTATAAACCCAACACCTGTCTACCTCCCCTGTGATTGTATTACCCTTCACCTCACCTCTTGTTCACAGTCCACACTATAAACCCCACACCTGTCTACCTGCCCTGTGATTGTATTACCCTTCACCACACCTCTTGTTCACAGTCCACACTATAAACCCCACACCTGTCTACCTCCCCTGTGATTGTATTACCCTTCACCTCACCTCTTGTTCACAGTCCACACTATAAACCCTCACCTGTCTACCTGCCCTGTGATTGTATTACCCTTCACCTCACCTCTTGTTCACAGTCCACACTATAAACCCCACACCTGTCTACCTGCCCTGTGATTGTATTACCCTTCACCTCATCTCTTGTTCACAGTCCACACTATAAACCCTCACCTGTCTACCTGCCCTGTGATTGTATTACCCTTCACCTCACCTCTTGTTCACAGTCCACACTATAAACCCAACACCTGTCTACCTCCCCTGTGATTGTATTTCCCTTCACCTCACCTCTTGTTCACAGTCCACACTATAAACCCTCACCTGTCTACCTGCCCTGTGATTGTATTACCCTTCACCTCACCTCTTGTTCACAGTCCACACTATAAACCCCACACCTGTCTACCTGCCCTGTGATTGTATTACCCTTCACCTCACCTCTTGTTCACTGTCCACACTATAAACCCTCACCTGTCTACCTCCCCTGTGATTGTATTACCCTTCACCTCACCTCTTGTTCACAGTCCACACTATAAACCCTCACCTGTCTACGTCCCCTGTGATTGTATTACCCTTCACCTCACCTCTTGTTCACAGTCCACACTATAAACCCCACACCTGTCTACCTCCCCTGTGATTGTATTACCCTTCACCTCACCTCTTGTCCACTGTCCACACTATAAACCCCACACCTGTCTACCTCCCCTGTGATTGTATTACCCTTCACCTCACCTCTTGTCCACAGTCCACACTATAAACCCACACCTGTCTACCTGCCCTGTGATTGTATTACCCTTCACCTCACCTCTTTTCCACAGTCCACACTATAAACCCTCACCTGTCTACCTCCCCTGTGATTGTATTTCCCTTCACCTCACCTCTTGTTCACAGTCCACACTATAAACCCCACACCTGTCTACCTCCCCTGTGATTGTATTACCCTTCACCTCACCTCTTGTTCACAGTCCACACTATAAACCCTCACCTGTCTACCTGCCCTGTGATTGTATTACCCTTCACCTCACCTCTTGTTCACAGTCCACACTATAAACCCTCACCTGTCTACCTCCCCTGTGATTGTATTACCCTTCACCTCACCTCTTTTCCACAGTCCACACTATAAACCCAACACCTGTCTACCTCCCCTGTGATTGTATTACCCTTCACCACACCTCTTGTTCACAGTCCACACTATAAACCCTCACCTGTCTACCTGCCGTGTGATTGTATTACCCTTCACCTCACCTTTTGTTCACAGTCCACACTATAAACCCACCACCTGTCTACCTGCCGTGTGATTGTATTACCCTTCACCACACCTCTTGTTCACAGTCCACACTATAAACCCCACACCTGTCTACCTGCCGTGTGATTGTATTTCCCTTCACCACACCTCTTGTTCACAGTCCACACTATAAACCCCACACCTGTCTACCTCCCCTGTGATTGTATTACCCTTCACCTCATCTCTTGTTCACAGTCCACACTATAAACCCTCACCTGTCTACCTCCCCTGTGATTGTATTACCCTTCACCTCACCTCTTGTTCACAGTCCACACTATAAACCCTCACCTGTCTACCTCCCCTGTGATTGTATTACCCTTCACCTCACCTCTTGTTCACAGTCCACACTATAAACCCTCACCTGTCTACCTGCCGTGTGATTGTATTACCCTTCACCACACCTCTTGTTCACAGTCCACACTATAAACCCCACACCTGTCTACCTCCCCTGTGATTGTATTACCCTTCACCTCACCTCTTGTTCACAGTCCACACTATAAACCCCACACCTGTCTACCTGCCCTGTGATTGTATTACCCTTCACCACACCTCTTGTTCACAGTCCACACTATAAACCCCACACCTGTCTACCTGCCCTGTGATTGTATTACCCTTCACCTCACCTCTTGTTCACAGTCCACACTATAAACCCCCCACCTGTCTACCTGCCGTGTGATTGTATTACCCTTCACCTCACCTCTTGTTCACAGTCCACACTATAAACCCTCACCTGTCCACCAACACAGTAACTGGTGACCCTGACCCGTGACCCTGACCCCGCTCGTGACCCCGTCGTGACTATGAGGACTTGACTCTCAAAAGTCAACAGCTGGACTTTCATCGTTAACAATCTGACTCTAAGGTCTGAAAACAACTTCAGTGGGCAGCTCACCGTGTTGCTTTGGAAAACAACCGCAGATTAATTTACACCTACTGACATACATTGTTAGAGCCTGATGCTTTGACTACAACACATTGGAATTTTGGTCAATCCCTTTACCATACCTCGTCCTCACACACACACACACACACACACACACACACACACACCATGCTTGAATCTCTAAAAGACATTAAAAATGTGTCACCTCAATGGCTAGTTAATACTTCGACAATTTTTTTTCGCAACCTCACCTACACGAAAGTATTCTGTCATCCATAGTCACTTGTAATGTTTGGTGTTTTTGACTTTTTATATTATTTCTCTTCATTATCATGTTTGTCTGGTTCATGTGACAACTTCCCTTTCACGTTGTACAATTCGTAAATGCCTTTAATTAGTTCGAATTTTGTTCTTTGATTCCACACTTAGTTTTTCCTATTCACTAACCTACATTTTCAATCATCTTTAGATGAGAACACGCATTAACACACACACACACACACACACACACACACACACACACACACACACACACACACACACACACACACATATATATATATATATATATATATATATATATATATATATATATATATATATATATATATATATATATATATATATATATATATATACGTTCGCGCGTGTGCAATATTTTTCGTGCTTATTGTTCAGCTTCAGAAGCACTTGTGTTGCAAGTGTATCGCCACAGTTTTTGCTTCTTTTTTTTATCTTTGGCTTTCGCTTTATGACGTTGTTGAAACAGGAAATCAATACGTTCACACAACTGTACACCAAACACACGTATGCTGAAAGGAAAGACACAATGAGTAGCAGGTGTAAGCAACTCACACACAGACACGGACACGCACTCGCTCACGTTCACATACACGTGCACTCAAACACGCCACGTGCAGTAATGCTACGGAGATATATGAGAGAGAAAGGTGAAACTGGAGGGGGAATGAATGTGTGTGTGTGTGAGCGGGGGTTTTGGGGGGTGGGGGGAGGGAGCGGAGGAGGAGGGGGGCAGGTGAAGAAATAAGAGAAGGAGAGCACATAGTTTTTAAAACAATTTACCAGTCTTTGATAATTCGGTGCTGACTCCCTGGTTGGTATAAAACCGTACTTTGCAGGCCTCTTTTTTGTGTAAAAAAATTAAAATCAAGAAAAAGCCCACAAGCAAGATGAATATGCATGTCAGTACTTAAACACCAAATGTTCAATGCACACAGTGAAACAGAAGGAAAGAAACAGAAACCAAAAAGCTTGGAGTCAGCTGACGTCCATCACACATTCCCTCTCGTCCTCTTCGTTCTCTTTCCAGCAGATAGAAAATGAAGTTATGTGCTTGGGGAAGAAAGGAAAGATGTGCTTGGGGAAGGAAGGAAAGATGTGCTTGGGGAAGGAAGGAAAGATGTGCTTGGGGAAGGAAGGAAAGATGTGCTTGGGGAGGGAAGGAAGGAAAGAAAGATGTGCTTGGGGAAGAAAGGAAAGATGTGCTTGGGGAAGGAAGGAAAGATGTGCTTGGGGAAGGAAGGAAAGATGTGCTTGGGGAAGGAAGGAAAGATGTGCTTGGGGAAGGAAGGAAAGATGTGCTTGGGGAAGGAAGGAAAGATGTGCTTGGGGAAGAAGTAAAGCCAGTACAATTTCACTTGTCTCTTCTCCTGCCTTTTACGAGAGACATTTGTCCTCTAGATTGCTATTCGGATTGCACATGAGTCTCATTAATTCACAAAAATGCTTACTAACTTGCATGCATAAAGGATGGGAAAAAGGTTGTACGAAAACTAAGGAAGTATTAGACATACTCGTACTAAAGTATGTGCGTATTCCTTGTTTTGTTGTTGTTGTTGTTGTTGTTTTTTGTTTTTTGGTTGTTTGTGTTGGGGGTTTTTTTGTTTTTTTTTTTGTGTTTTTGTTTTGTTATTATTCTATTTCTTTTTTTTTTCTTTCCTTTTTATTTTATTTTAAAAAAATATTTATTTGTCTTTACTTTCTTTTTTTTCTTTTCTTTTTTTTTCTTTTTTTTTTTTTTGGTTGGGGGTTGTTTTTTCGCGAACACGAAATAGTTCTTGCCTGTGCAATGTTCAAAGTGCGTTGGACTAGAAATGCAGAAAAAATCTATTTCAACAATGCGACTAGCCTGTACAAAATAAGTGGCAATATTGGACTAGAAATGCAGAAAAAATCTATTTCAACAATGCGACTAGCCTGTACAAAATAAGTGGCAATAAGTACAGCATAAACCACTTCATGGCACTACAGCCAGAAAGTATCGTGTATGAAGACATAAAGGCACAGATATAAAACAATGCAACACCGAGCGTGCGTCCGTTGTCTTTCAGTTTTTGCTGAGGTTCTTCAGTATATTGTGATCATTCATGTCTGTGATGCTGAACCTTCATCATACTTTGGTCGGAACGGTACGGTCATGAGTACTGTATAAATAACCACTTCTGGCTTCCAGGGAGTGAAGACCATTGTGGGTGAGATGGCAAATTCATGGAAAGAGCGTCTCAGTAAAAACCGTAATAAGCACATTCCTCTGCATTGCAGATTGCTATTTCCACAACCACACGTATGAATGAAAGGGCTGTGGGTGCAACACACACACACACACACACACACACACACACACACACACAACGCACACACACACACACACACACACACACACACACACACACACACAACACACACACACACACACACACACACACACACACACACACACACACACACACACACACACACACACACACACACACATACATACACACACACACAACGCACACACACACACACACACACACACACACACATACACACACACACACACACACAGACTCACACACACACACACACACACACACACACACATACACACACACACAACGCACACACACACACAACGCACACACACACACACACACGCACGCACGCACACACACACACACACACACACACAACGCACTCACGCACACACACACACACACACACACACACACACACACAACGCACGCACACACACACACACACACACACACACACACACACACACAACGCACACACACACACACACAACGCACTCTCTCTCTCTCTCTCTCTCTCTCTCTCTCACACACACACACACACACACACACACACACACACACACACAGAGTTTATATTGATAACTTTTTGTGCGGTACAGTCTGATGCGGATATGACCTTCTGGATAGGGCAAGCAATGCCAGATTGGAAACACGCAAGACTTTGGGATCTACCCGACTCCCGATTTTAGACCTTGAATGGAGGCCTGGCTATCAGTCATTGGGATGATACGATAGCTGAACGTTCATATGGTCACAGCTGGGTGCAATGTGCGAAACACGGTATGTTCTCTTCGTGGAGAAGGCTTCACGTCAGTGCGTTGCCACCCACTGGAGTCATGGCCTAGAGGTAACGCGTCCGCCTAGGAAGCGAGAGAATCTGAGCGCGCTGGTTCGAATCACGGCTCAGCCGCCGATATTTTCTTCCCCTCCACTAGACCTTGAGTGGTGGTCTGGACACTAGTCATTTGGATGAGACGATAAACCGAGGTCCCGTGTGCCAGCATGCACTTAGCGCACGTAAAAGAACCCACGGCATCAAAAGGGTTGCTCCTGGCAAAATTTTGTCGAAAAATCCACTCCGATAGGAAAAACAAAACAAAACAAAACTGCACGCAGGAAGAAAAATGGGTGGCTCTGTAGTGTAGCGACGCACTCTCCCTGGGGAGAGCAGCCCGAATTTCACACAGAGAAATCTGTTGTGATAAAAAGAAATACAAATGCAAATACAAATATGTAGCATGCACTTAGCGCATATGAGGGAACTTACAGCAACACGAGCTGTCCATAACTACAATTTAATTGGGAGAGGGATTCACCGGTGGGGGGGAGGGGGGGCAGGAGGTGGGGGACTAATATACATTCCGACAACGAATATTTATATGTATTTGTATTTCTTTTTATCACAACAGATTTCTCTGTGTGAAATTCGGGCTGCTCTCCCCAGGGAGAGCGCGTCGCTGCACTACAGCGCCACCCAATTTTTTTGTATTTTTGACTGCGCGAAGTTCAGAAAAAAAATGATAGCCAAAGCTTTCTTAAAAAATCAATGTCAGTGCACTGCTTGTATTGTAGGAGCTGTGCTATGTTCACCATAATCCCAAACAGTCAGTTTGAAGTATTATATTTTCTTTTCTTTATACGGCAATGTTCGTAGCTAGAGTTTGCCGAAGCGTTCACTCCTT
>NC_134880.1:56964472-56969472 GCF_041734735.1 Babylonia areolata | reverse complement strand
CAATAATCATATCAGTACGAACACATCATACAATTACAATGTCGAGATTGACCAAGAGAGAAAGAGAGAGATACATACACATGCACACACACACATACAAATCCAAATACAGAGACACATACATGTACAGATACTGACAGACACAGACAGTAGCCGCGAGATAGACACACAGACTGACGGAGAGACAGGATGATAACATAATGTTTTACGTGGTGTCGGGGAAGAGTTAGGTTTATTTTCTCCAGACCTAGTGAGAGAGGAGTGTGGAAAAAACAACAACAAACAAACAAACAACAACAACAACCACCCCAAGCCAGGCCATGCAAACACACTCGTGTGAGTTTGAGGTGTGTTGTTGTGTTTGGCCAAAGGCAGGCGTGGGGCAGTTGGTTTGTGTATGGTTTCAGTTCCAGACTTAGTTCTGTCTTTTTCCTTTCTGTCTCCCCCCCACCCCCCCACCCCCCTTTCCTTTTCTCTCCTTTTCCCCGTTGTTTGTTAGTTTCTTGCTGGCATGCTTGCTGGCGTTTTGTCTGTTATTGTTTCTTCTTTCCTTTCTTTCTTTTTTCCTTTTTTCTTTTTTATCTGGCTTTTTTTTATTACTTCGTTTTTGTTTTTGTTCTTCCTTCCTGTATTTGTATTCTCTCTTTTTTTTTGTCACAACAGATTTCTCTGTGTGAAGTTCGGGCTGCTCTCCCCAGGAACAACGCGTCGCTACACTGAGAGCGCCACCCATTTTTCGCATTTTTCCCTACGTGCAGTTTTATTTGTTTTTCCTATCGAAGTGGAGTTTTCGACAGGATTTTGCCAGGAACAACCCTTTTGTTGCCGTGGGTTCTTTTACGTGCGCTGAGTGCATGCTAGCACATGGGACCTTGGTTTATCGTCTCATCCGAATGACTAGCATCCAGACCACCACTTAAGGTCTAGTGGAGGGGTAGAAAATATCGGCAGGCTAAGCCGTGATTCAAACCAGCGGGCTCATATTCTCTCGCTTCCTAGGCGGACGCGTTACCTCTAGGCCATCACATGTCACTGTCATACTGGCCTGTCCTTAATCTGTATCCTTTTTGTTTCCTTATTTTTCAGTTTGACTTTATTTTCATGCCTGGCTTCTGTTTTCTGTTGTTTTCTTTTATCCCAGTCAGACCGTTTTGTTTCTTAACTGAAACTGTCTAGATCATTTATAAGACAAGTCGTATGTTGACTACCATGATGATGGAGTCTCCCGTCGGTCCGACGGATGAGCAGGCAGGCAGGCTTATCTGTCGGTGTATGTGACTACCATATGAACTGAAAACGTCAACCCGGATATTGCCGAGAGTCACGTGCCTGGGCAACAAACGATGGTAGGATTGGTTTGCCTAATTGCGTCTGCTCCTCCTTTTCAACGTTTTGTCGACGTTTGAAATAGCAGGGGTGCCTGAGGGTAAGTGCGAACGGGCAAGTCTAATTGCGAACGATGTCTTTGGGTACATGTAGACAATTAAAACAGAAACAGGTCTTTAACTCATTAGATATAACGTATTATTGGTACATCGCACCGGACTGTTGCATTGGTGGTTTTGATCACACATGCACACTAACACACAAACATTTCAACACACACACACCATACCACAGAAAAACACACCTTTTGGAGAGTGCTCAGAAACTGTGCAGCACGTTCAAAAAGAGACTCACGTCAAAATATCCCATGGTCTAATTGCAAACGCCATTTTGCAGATTCCTGTCAAAACTGACGTTCTGATCTGTCACCAATATGCTTCCTTAATTTGTCCCAGGACTGGTAATGCGCATTCAACATATCCGACGAAATCAACTATTTCAAACTGTCAAAGTTCAAGTCCTACAACTTGTTTTCCTCAATCTTAGGATTTTGAGAGCACATGCGTGACCTTGGTTGGCAGCAGTGCGCGAAGAGAAGAAATAGCGCGGAAATAGCCAAAAATAGTTGATGTTCGACTGGTTCTTCGAAATGGATACTCATTAAAGGCATTAGAAAAAGGTCAAAGGCGACGTTAAATTGTGAACTGCAACCGTCAAGAACGCTCCGACACGGGGCGGTATACGAATCGTTCGCATTTACTCGCTGTTCGCAATTACCTATACCTACCCTGTATAGATTTCCATGCAGATACAGACTTGTCAACATCATTCTTCCCCATTTCCAACACTGTTTCGTGTGTCTCCGTTTTTATTGATTTATTTGTGTTTGAATACATGTGTACAACGGAGTATATTTGACTTCCATGCCAACGCCACTCCCCCCACCTCCCCCCACCTCCCCTCAAGGCTCCCCCCCCCCCATTCATGACGAACATACATCATGGATATGAATCATTGCGTAGACTGGATGCTGCTTTGTGTGAAATTAATTAGTCAAGTTTTTGAATATTTGTTGTTGAGTAAGAAAACATAGCATTCACCTCGTGACATTTTATTCCCAGACGTATATGTCTGCTGGCAATACGTTTCTGTTGTTGTTTTGTTTTGGGTGTGTGTTGGGGGGGTGGGGGGGTGGGGGGGGGGGGGGGGGGGGGCAGGGGGGGGCGCAGGGGGGAGGGAGGGGAGGGCCGGGGGGAAGGGTTGTAATTTATTCGGAATCCAATGAATGAATTTGATAAACAATGTTATTAATCAAAAGTGGAATCACTGTTTGAGCAAGGAAAGATATTTGGTTTTATTTAATTTATTTTTATCAAAACCAAGACAAACGCAATCAAGAAAAAAATATTCATTCTAACGAGAAATATCAGTTTAATGAGAAAAGGGAAGAAAGAGAAAAGGGAAGACAGAGAAAAGGGAAGACAGAGAAAAGGGAAGACAGAGAAAAGGGGAGACAGAGAAAAGGGAAGACAGAAAGAGTGAAAGAAGACAAAAAACAACAACAACAAAAAACCCAGACAGATGCAGACAGAAGCTGAGAGAGAGGGGGAATGAGAGAGAGAGAGAGAGAGAGAGAGAGAGAGAGAGAGAGAGAGAGAGAGAGAGAGAGAGAGAAACAGAGAAAAAGGAGATATAGATGAGAGAGAATGGGACAGAGAGAGAGGGAGAGAGAGAGAGAGAGAGAGGGGTGTGGGGAAGAAAGAAAGAATGAGAAAGAGACCGTGTGTGTGTCAGACAGACAGACAGAGACAGAGACACAGCCACAGAGACACAGACATAAACAGAGACAGAGGGAGACAGAGCAGATGGTTCTACAATACTTGTGTGTGCCTAAACAGTTTTCAGTTCAAGGGTCATTCACACCTGACCATTGTATAAAACGTCACGCATTGGCCGTACATGGTATTGTGTCCTTGGGAAATACACCCTGCACCGATTTTCCTCTCCTTCACCAGGCGTAAATGCGTTCCTGGCTTCGGTTGGAGAGGGTTAAAATGGTTGAAGGAAAGATCAACAAATCGTAAAGAGTGGTACCTCTCTCCATACACAAGGTACACAACTTCAAGTCATTGCTGCTTACGCTACCGATTTAGCTAGCACTCAGGTAAATAAAAGGTACATTGGAACAAACCCAGACACTTCCTCGTAAAAAGAAAACGCCGGCCCTGTCCTTATACGAATTATTTGACGTGTGCACACAGCAGCAAAGACAGAAGAAAACTGCAAACACAAATAAGCTTTTATTCAAGACTGACATAGCCTCTTTAATCCTCAACAAGCCACACAGGACACGGGGACAATACAGAACAAACACATGGTTGCCTGGCTGGTTTTTCATTTCATCTCCTGGCCTCATTGTTTGTTAATTTCCGGTTGATGAAAGGACTAGACCCCGTCTTCCTGTGCCGAACACTGGACACGGTGGAAATGAAATCACTTACCCCGATGGCCGTATGGGACCTTTAACTGTTAAGGAGGAAGATGGCAGAATGGTACAGACGCTCAGCTGCCAACACACAGTCCGTGAGGGTGTGGGTTCCAATCCCGCTCTCGCCCTTTCTTCCAAGTTTAACTGGAAAATGGAACTGAGCGTCTTGTCGTTGGGATCAGACGATGAACCGAGGTTCCGTGTGCAGCACGCACTTGGCGCACTGAAAAAGAACCCATGGCAACGAGAGTGTCTTCTGACAAAATTATGCAGACGAAATCAACTCTGATTGGCACATAAATATATGTGCATGCGGCCATGGCCTGACAAAGCGCGTTGAGCTATGCTTCTGGTCAGGCATCTGCCCAGCAGATGTGGTGAAATGTACAGGGAATTGTCGGAACGCAGTGACGCCTCCTTGAGAAGCTGAGATCCAAACTACTGCAGCAGAAGAGCAAAGATTCTTTGACATTAGGAAGTGGATGAAATCGTGTACACATTATCCCAGGTTGGTGCGACACACTGGAAGGACCTGCAAGACATGGGCAATATCACGCTTAGATCAACAACCATCTACCTCAAGATCTAGTCATCAGCCCCATCCATATGTAATATGCAGCTTCTGTTCAAACGTGTGTGTGTGTGTGTGTGTGTGTGTGTGTGTGTGTGTGTGTGTGTGTGTGTGTGTGCATGCATGTGTGAGTATGCACAAGTTTATATATTGATATGCACTTGTATGTATCCTAATTTCTACTGTATCTGTGTTTGTGTATGATTTTCGATTTATGTTCATATCTTCTTATGTACTATCCGTGCACTTGGTGATAAAGACATATTCTATTCTATTCTGTTCTAAATGTTATGCATGTTGTGGGTGTATATGTGAATGTGTGTCTTCATGTCTTACATTTATTTGCTTATTTATCATCATTGTTGTCTTATTTATTTAATCATTTATTTATTTATTATTATTATTATTATTATTATTATTATTATTATTATTATTATTATTATTATTATTATTTTATTATAATTTTCATTACTACTACCTTTTTTATATCATAATTATTATTTATTTATTTATTTATTTATGTAAGCTTCTCTCTCTCTCTCTCTCTCTCTCTCTCTCTCTCTCTCTCTCTCTCTCTCTCTCTCTCTCTCTCTATATATATATATATATATATAT
>NC_134880.1:56956972-56959472 GCF_041734735.1 Babylonia areolata | reverse complement strand
GTGTCACTCTGTTTCTGCCAAGTCAGTTTCCACATGATCTATGTCACGATGCACTCACTAGTTCTGCCGGGGGCCTCAGTTTGTCTTCTTGTCTGCTAGACAAGGAATATAGTTAATATGAATCCAGACATCTTCGTGTGTTGGACCGGATGGGACTTCTGATATATAAAAACGTATTTTATTTCTTATTCCTTTATTTGTTTATTTAAAATTGTTGTTATCGATTATCTCAAAATACACGTCTCTGAAGAAGAAAAAAATAAGCTCAAGCTATTCTGTTTTCTAGAAAGAGCATGTCACCACATTAGAACGCCGCCACATTACCATTGTTTTTTTCTTCTCAGTTCTCTTTTGCACATACATGTTGTTACCCATGTTACGCTAACCAGTTGGCTTTAATTTCAGTCTACTCCGCAACGATCGAAACAGACTCCAGTCATTTTCATACCAGGAGAACATTACTGGAGAATTATAGTCTTCTTTCTGCCCAGTGGAAGAACGTGTGTGTGTGTGTGTGTGTGTGTGTGTGTGTGTGTGTGTGTGTGTGTGTGCGGTGGCAGACTACACACGCCCGTTCAAAGGTCTAGTATCTGCATAAACGATTAGTTGTGAGAGAAAAGATATGTGACCAAACCCGATTGTTAAAGGCCGCCAGAGACCACTCATAACACTGCCGTGGTGACACACAGTGTCCACAGTGCTGAAGTGAAACGCTGCTGATACGGGGTGTGTGTTGGGAGAGAGACAGAGAGAGAGAGAGAGACAGAGAGAGACAGAGAGAGAGAGAGAGAGACACAGAGACAGAGACAGACAGAGACAGAGACAGAGAGAGAGAGAGACAGACAGACCGACAGACAGACAGACACTGAGAGAAAGGGAGGAAGGAGAAAAGATAGACAGAACGTCAGGGAGAGATACAGACAAACAGTCAGGCAGAGAGAAAGATAAGATATAGATGGGGGAAAGGGATAGGAGGGATGGAGAGAACGATTGTGAGGGAGAGAGGGGATAAAAGACAGAGACAGAAAGAGGGAGGAGGAGAGGGGATGGAAAAGGTGATGAGACGAAAGAGATCAAGAAGGACACTACACACACACACACACACACACACACACACACACACACACACACACACACACACACGCGCGCGCGCGCGCGCGCGCGTGCGAGAGAGAGAGAGAGAGAGAGAGAGAGAGAGAGAGAGAGAGAGAGAGACAGAGCCTGAGAGACAGAGAGAGAGACAGAGAGAGAGAGAGACAGAGAGAGAGACAGAGAGAGAGAGAGAGAGAGAGAGCCGAAAGAGAAGACGTAGAAAGACAGAGAAAAGAAGGCAAAGAAAAAGAAGCATAAGAACGGCTGAGAAGAAGAAGAAGGGAGAGGGGGAAGAGGAAGGACAAGAAGAAGAAGTTCCATAAAAAAGTGGACACAACACGAACGCTGAAAACTGAGTTGTTAGACACTGGAAAATACTGAAAACAGACAACAAAAGACAGAAGAAGAAGGAGAAGGAGGAGAAGGAGATGATGATGATGATGATGATGATGATGATGATGATGATGATGATGATGATGATGACCTGAAGACGTTTCCGAGCATGACATCAACTCGATCTTTTCAACTAACTGTCAAAGAGTGATGGGGTTTACATAGATCTTATCCATCAACAAGACAAAAAAGGTCACACACACACACACACACACACACACACACACACACACAACACACAAAAGACAAAAAATCTGGGACTGCTTGCTTCAACCTAAACTGTTCAACTCATTCCCGGCTGAACTGAAAGCGAAACTTTCTTCCTCGGGTCTACCACACCTGTGTATGCACACCCACGAAACTCTGCAGTAGCGACAAGGGAAGCAACCCTTGTTCCGAAGGGCGACCACCGGATTCTCGTGTGCTCGTTCCACACACTCGAGCCAGCCAAGTGAAAAGCCAGATTTGGTTGCTCTGCTCTTTTTTTGTAAGTGAGTGTGTCTGTGTGTGTGAGTGTCTGTGAGCGGAATTCGTGGCGCAGGCTGCAGTATTGCTGCCCTTCTCTCTCTCAGCGTCAGTGGCAAGTAAGTGAGAGTTGAAAGCTACCAACACCTTCTTTTACCGAGGTTCACCAACTCTCTCTCTCATCTCCCCGGTGCTTGTTCTCCAGTTAGCAAAGCAGCAAAGCAGACGTCAGTTTGTCAATGTGGTTATTGTTATACGTTGTTGACAACAAACGGCGGAAACAGAACGATATACGAGTTGTGTGAATGTTGCACTGGAATGGCTACCGTCAGTGTTCTTTCGAAGTGAAAGCGCCGGATGAATTAAAAAGAAAAATTCAATGAACAAAAAACTTTGAAGAAAGTTTTTGGTCGGACTTGGATTTAATTAATAATCTGTGTGGGACCGGACTTTGATGTTGTGTGACTGTTGGCTGGTTGGTTAGCGCGTGCGGTGTCTCGCTCGAGTGGGCGGCTCATCGAAACTGTTGTCGCATCGTCTGCTGGCGCGT
>NC_134880.1:56934472-56949472 GCF_041734735.1 Babylonia areolata | reverse complement strand
TTTCTCAAAATGAAGTCCTTTTCACTTCTTACGACGTTTAGAAGGAACTTGTACTTGGCTATACATGTTATTAGTTTAACAAAATACTCAATTTTCATATCAACTTTAAAACTATAAAACTAGAATGAACATAAAAGAGAAATTGAATCGACCGTGTCGTACTACATTGCCGGCGGGTGTAACTAAACTTGTACATCTATCTAGATCTCGTGAAAACGGCTAAATGTTGCAGTGTGATTGCGGCGATAGCCATTAAAAGGATTTTTTTAATTTTTTTTATTGCCCTTAAAGATTTTTTGAATGCCCAAGATACACCAGAATAATATGATTTAAACAGCGTTCTCACTGCGAATACCGCAATTGATTTATCGCCCTTTAAAAAAAAAGTATGTTCAAATGTTAAATTTTAGAACGTCAGTTAAGGAGCCACGATAGTGTAATGGATAAGGCAGATTCTTCTCACCCGAACACGCGGGGTTCGAATCTGGTTAGGACTTTTTTCTTTTTTCTTTTTCTTTTTTTTTTTTAAACGCGAAGCTTTATAATAACAAATACAGAACACATTTTAACCATAAGATTTTTTTAAAGTGTATCACAAGTGAGTCTTGAAGGCCTTTCCTCTCTTGTTTGTTGTTGTTTTGTTATGTTGTTGTTGCTGTGTTTTCATTCAGCATACAAATGTTGTGATTCCTTTGGTAATTCTAAACGTATCAATCAAGTCAAACGAGTCTCAAGAGCAATGGAATTTTTATGTCATGCTGTTACCCACTTCCCCCCCCCCCCTCTCTCTCTCTGTCTGTCTGTGCTTTTTAAACTCTTTGATGCGCAGATAAAACCTATGCTATTATACGCATCTGAAATGTGGGGAATAATGCGCTTCAAAGCAGTTGAGTCTGTCCATTTGTTTGCTTGTAAAAGATTTTTGAGTGTCAGTCCCAAAACCCCAAATGTAATGATTTATGGTGATCTTGGTCGTTATCCATTATACATTGATAGTTGCATCAGTACTTTGCGATACTGGTTTAAGCTAAATCAGATGTCTCTATCGAGAATCCCGAAACAGGCGTACCTAATGAGCGTAAATAAGATGACATACAATGCTGATATGTCTTCGAGAAACTGGGCAGATGGACTGAAACATTGCTTAGACATTTATGGGTTTTCAGAAGTTTGGATAAATGGCGGGGTTGGGGATGTAAATGTTTTTCTTAAAATATTCAAACAACGCATGATAGATGGCTTTAAACAGGATTGGGCAAGCAAACTCAACGGAAGTAATCGTTATGAAACATATAGGTCATTCAAATCCTTATTACAACCTGAAAAATACTTATCTGATCTTACCATCAGTAAATTTAGATCGGCTTTCATTAAGTTCCGTTTTGGTATAAATGAACTAAAAATAAATCAGCGTTATTGTGATGTTTTGAAAAACTGCCCATGTGGTGGTAGAATAGAGAACGAACTACATGTACTAACAGCTTGTCCATTATATGATGATATTAGAAGGAAATATTTGCTCAAGCATATGCAACATATTAGAAATCTGTCATTATCATTTCTGCTGCAAAACGAAAGTTGTAATGTGACCAGAGATGTTGCAATGTTTGTTTTTTATGCATTAAGACTGAGAGAAGAGTACTTTCAGCCCTAAACAGACATATCAGCCTTGTGCTTTTCATTTAGTTTACTTGTTCTCAGTGAGCTCACTGTGTATTATGTGGATTGTTTTCGTTCTTCCTATTTTATTTTTGTTAAGCTGTGTGTGCAACACGTGCACCCAAAATGTATACAGGTCGGTGACCTTACATTAAAATTCTTGCGTTCTTGCGTTCTTGTCTGTCTGTCTGTCTCTGTGTCTGTATCTCTCTCTGTCTCTCTGTCTGTGGTTGCGAGTGTGCGTGTATGTGCACATGGCTCTGGTAATTTTTTTTCATTCTTTTTTTTCTGTCTCGTTCTTTCTTTGTTTCCTCCTTTCTTTCTTCACGCCGCTCTTTCTTTCAAGCTCTCTTTTTTCTTCCATCCTGTCTTTCATTTGTTGCGTTCTTTTCTTTCTTTCTGTCTGTGTTCCTTCTTTTCCCTCTTTCTTCTTGCTTTCGACCCCGTTTTTGTAGCGTAATTTTTGTCTTTACCGATGATAATCGTCTCGTCGATCTCGATAATGTCAAATTTCATCCATGGAATTTCTAATGTCTTGGCAATAACCAACGTAAGCACACAAAAAGCCCAACCAAACAAGCAAACACGCCCACAAACAAACATATTTTGTTTTAATTTTCATGTAGTCTATAAATGGTTATTCTGTACGCATTAAATGTGAATGTCTGTAAAAGAGAGAGAGAGAGAGAGAGAGAGAGAGAGAGAGAGAGAGAGAGAGAGAGAGATTTCATTATTTCAAAATGAATGCAGAAAAAGAAAAAAAATCACGATGTAATGACATATAAAGTGAAGGAAAGAAATCACGATGTAATGACATAATAAGTAAAAGAAAGAAATCACGATGTAATGACATATAAAGTAAAAGAAAGAAATCACGATGTAATGACATAATAAGTAAAAGAAAGAAATCACGATGTAATGACATAATAAGTAAAAGAAAGAAATCACGATGTAATGACATAATAAGTAAAAGAAAGAAATCACGATGTAATGACATATAAAGTAAAAGAAAGAAATCACGATGTAATGACATATAAAGTAAAAGAAAGAAATCACGATGTAATGACATAATAAGTAAAAGAAAGAAATCACGATGTAATGACATAATAAGTAAAAGAAAGAAATCACGATGTAATGACATAATAAGTAAAAGAAAGAAATCACGATGTAATGACATATAAAGTGAAAGAAAGGAATAATGATGTAATGACATATAAAGTAAAAGAAAGAAATCACGATGTAATGACATATAAAGTAAAAGAAAGAAATCACGATGTAATGACATAATAAGTAAAAGAAAGAAATCACGATGTAATGACATAATAAGTAAAAGAAAGAAATCACGATGTAATGACATATAAAGTAAAAGAAAGAAATCACGATGTAATGACACATAAAGGAAATAATGAACAGCACGATAACAGAAAGAAACCAACAAGCTGTACAGAAAGAAAACAACAACAAAAGAAACATTTCAGAAATACCCATTTTCGCTTTGGTGTTTGTATTTGTGTGCATCTATTCAATGTGAAACTGAAGGTTGCTGGATCATTTTTCTTTCATTATTGTTTTATATAATGAATCATTTGCTTTCTATAGTTGCATCTTTCACTTTCATTATACCTTAATGTGTTTGCTTTTATTTAGTTATCATATTTTTTTCATTTAGGTTCTTTTATACGTCTATGCCTTCTTTGGTAGGCGTTCAAGGCCCTGATCAGCGCTGTGGGTTTATGCATAGTTCTTTCTTCTTCTTCTTCTTCTTTTTAAAAGCAGACATGGTGTAAAGTATATGGATAAGTCAGCACGCTTTTATGCGTCCTTGAAACTAAATGTAAAACTGAAGCTGCCATTGACTGTTGAATGTAAGTGATTGCGCCTGAGAGGCATGGGAGCGTACATCTTTTTAGTATCCTTCTCTTTTCGTCTTCTTCTTCCTTAATATGTGAAGAAATATCAGTGAAGAAATATTAGTAGAGAAATATAAGTGAAGAAATATTAGTGAAGAAATATCAGTGGAGAAATATTAGTGAAGAAATACCAGTGAAGAAATACCAGTGGAGAAATATCAGTGGAGAAATATTAGGGCACCGCACAGAACTGTTCACCGTTGTTCTGCAATTTTTTTTTCAGTCCATCTTTTTCTTTTCTTCTTCTTCTTCTTCTTCTTCTTCTTCTCTCTCTCTCTTTTGTTTTTTTTGTTTGTGTGTGGTGCGCGCGTCTGTGTGTGACGGTATGTAGAGACTACGTACCAATGTTTACTGTATCATGATGAACACAGAAAATACAGCTGAGTCATCATTAGACATCATTCTGCAGTGCTGAAACACTGATTGATGCTAACTGCTCCGAATGATCGATTTTAACGTTATGGTCAATCAATACAAAGGTTAAAGTTGAAACAGAAATAAAGCAGTACATTTGAAAGAAATCAGATTTAGTGTCACTGTCACTTTCGTTGGCCTAATACCGTTATTTTAGTAAAGCACTTTCTCTCTACTTTGTGGAAATCTGAATCTTCACAGATGCAAAACTAATCTAAAATTTCCGAAAGTACCATGCCAGCATTATGTGCAGACCTGTTTAATTCCGTTCTTCTGTATACACAGGAGAATGATTGAATTAGTGCATTTTGATTGAAGATAATGTTAATCACGTCAGTCCGTATCAGTTCAAATCGGGTTGTGGAAACACCAACAAAGCCCGACAACGAAGTATGGATGCTCAAATGACGAAATAAAAACGGCCGTGCAGGTAAAAGTGCATTTATACAGATCCTGGTCGGATCTCCTGTTTCTCGAAAGGGCCGCCATTGTCTCAGCACATCAACAAAGTAAAGGCGTAAGCTGGCCACGAACGTTGAAGAAATCTGTCCGATTCAGACTCTCCACACGTGTGCAAAGTGGAAGAGATTGCAACTGTTCTGAACACTGATTCGATCTTTCTCAACGTTGGGCAGCTTATTTCGGCGACATGATGCGGATAATGATTTCTCACGGCTAAATGTTGTTCATTTATCGAAACCATCCTCAGTTTGAACACGAGACTTGCAAAAAAGTAAAAAGCTAAACTGGCACTGTATTCCATCACAGTTCACAATAAACAAGTGACGATGACTTTGTGCAAACATACGTTGTTTAGTTTTCCGGCTCGGTTTAAGTTTACTTTTTTTTTTTAACAATGCTCGTCTGCTTGATGTCGAACTGCAGATCAACAACAGTTACGATTATGTTTAGGTTTTCTCGAGTCTGAAACTGCGATCGCGATAGTTTTTTTGCCGGAGAGTAAAAGAAATCTACAAAAGCCCCATCAGCAAAATCGATTTTAAAATTTAGTCCGTCAAGTGACCAACTGGCTGCCACATCGTTGGGTCATTTTATGACTGTATGCGTCAGTGACCGATCACTATCACAAAACCTAAATTCGGTACATTATTATTATTTCTTCTTCTTCTTCTTCTTCTTCCTCCTCCTCTCTTCTTCTTTCTTTCTTTCTTTCTTCTTCTCGACCAATACATATCTTCTTCCTTCTTCTCCAACTTCCTTGTTTACGCCATTCTCTTTTTGTTTTACTTCTACTTGTTCGTCTTGGCGTTGTTGTTTTTTGTTCTGGTTACTTTGTTTTATAATAATTAGCTAAGGAACTGACATGTGACATTTTATCCAGACACCTGTCAGGGGCTGGACTTTGTTTGACAGTTATTGTGAACTTTGTGGCTGAAGGCTTTGTGTATCTCTCTCTTTCTGTCTACCTGTCTCTGTCTGTCTGTCTGTCTCCACCCCGTCACTCTTTCCTATTTTCACCAGGTGGGTGTGGTGGTAGAAGAGAAATATGGGTGGTGATTACATCCGTTTCTCACCCCTGGTGTCGCGTGAAATTGATTGTATGATTCTATCATATATCTGCATAACATTGCTGACATAATCTTTTTTCTTCTTCTCCGTCTGGTGAGATCAGACCTGAAAATGTGCCTCCCTTCCAGCCTACTTCCCTCTTCCTTTGCACTCAGGATGATTGTAAACTTTGTTTTGTACTTTTTATATACATTCACTTTGATTATTCTTTCTGTCCTTTTTTTTCTTCTTTTCTGCTCCCTGGTGGGGGGTGGCATGGCAGCGTGTGAACAAAAGCCGCAAAGGCCTATGTTTAAACATGCGTTGATAAAGATTTTTGTCTTGTCTTGTCATGTCTTCCATCTTCATTCTGAAAGTTTCTCAACACTCCAAGCACCTGCCCTCGTACAGTGAGCGGATTGCCACATAGCGAACGGCGTGCAGGCAAAAGATCGGAGCTGGAGACTCGCGTCAGCGTCAATTTGAGGTGTGAGAGTGTTTCGATCAGCACGAAGATTAAACAAATGCCAAGATCCTAACCCCCAAGACGTGGGTGGCTTTGTTTGAAAACTGCCGTGGATCGGGGGTGGGGTGGTGTGGGGGTTGGGGCGTGGGGGTGGGGGTGGGGGTGGGGAATGACTTTTTACTACGTGGTTGTTGCAGTTTCTGTGCTGCTGTTTGTGTCGCTGTACGACCCCCACCCCCACCCCCACCCCCACTCGCCTCACCCCTTCTCCCCGACTGGGCGTTAGCGGTCGGCCCGGCGATGTAAAGCGTCTTGATTGATTGGGGAAGACAGTGTGTAACATTTAGAAAAGGTCATGTGGAACAAGACAGCATTGTCTGCATCCCTGGGTGGGTGTGTCTTCTGGCGCGAGCGGTGCTTCAAACGGCATCTGTCTGGGGAAGGTGGGGTTGGTGACTTTTAATTGACCTACTTGTCTCTCCCTGAACTAAACAATTACTTGGTTTTGTTTTGTTGATTCAGAAATAATTCTGTCGATGTCACTTCCGTCTGTTTTTATTACGCTGATTGACTTTTCTTCCCCTGATGTATTGATGTTGATTTTTTTGTGTGGTGTGTGTTTGTGATGTTTTGTTGGAACTTAGGTCGTTAGCCCGCGCGCAAATTCCCGGTAAACACACACACTCTCACACAAAAACACTCGTATGTATTGAAGCCGTGATGTTATGGTATCCACACACACACACACACCCACACACACACACACACACACACACACACACACACGCACACTCACACACGCTCGCGCGTACACACACAAACATGCACAAACAGACACGGGCACAGAAACGGACACACACACACACACACACACACACACACACACACACACACACACACACACACACACACACACACACACACACACACACACACACACACACACACACACACGCACACTCACACACGCTCGCGCGTACACACACAAACATGCACAAACAGACACGGGCACAGAAACGGACACACACACACACACACACACACACACACACATACTGAACTCCCGTCCCCGCGCGAACAGCACGTGCTTGCGTTCAGACAACCTTATCGATGTATTGACTTCGAAACATCACTATTACCCACTATTCAGACAGCTGAAATCGCAAGTCAAAAATGTGTCACCGGTATAGACAGACGCAACTGCATCCTAAACGCTGTGCAAAGTCCATGCACACACACACACACACACACACACACACACACACACACACACACACACACACACACACACACACACACACACACACACACATACTGAACTCCCGTCCCCGCGCGAACAGCACGTGCTTGCGTTCAGACAACCTTATCGATGTATTGACTTCGAAACATCACTATTACCCACTGTTCAGACAGCTGAAATCGCAAGTCAAAAATGTGTCACCGGTATAGACAGACGCAACTGCATCCTAAACACTGTGCAAAGTCCATGCACACACACACACACACACACACACACACACACACACACACACACACACACACGCACGCACGCACGCACGCGCGCACGCATGCACACACACATACGCGCGCATACACACACACTTTCTGTCTCCCCCCATCTCTGTATGTCTGTCTGTCTGTCCGTGTGTCTGTCTCTGTCTCTCTGTCTGCCTGTCTGTCTCTCTCCCTCTCTGTTAACTGAAAATGTCATTCTCCATGGATTTTGGAAATGCTAGACTCTTCAGGCGAACTCCATGCGAAACATGCAGCACTCACTAGTGAAATCAGTGTTGACAGATTTCGACCGAAATGATCGTCCAGAAAATGACATAACTAAAATATATATTATTTCCGTACCGTTTTCTTCGCAAGTCACATGCTATCAAATTTATTTCAACTTGTCAATCGTATTAAGCATAATGAATAAATAACTGACCAAAAGTTTCTTTCATTTTCGAACTTTACACAATTGTGATACGAACGAACAAATTTAAATAACATGCGACAGAACCTGTAATAGTTTACCAAAGGAATTGAAAACAACATACACAATCTCAGTAAGAATAATTGTTTTTGTTGAAGAGAGAAAAAAATCACTTGAAGCTTATGCTTGATTGTATTTGTTATAACATTTCATTTGGCTTTTAAACCTCGTCGTATGTGGGTTTATTGTCATGTGTACTTTTAAAATGTTTATTTTAAACCTCGTCGTATGTGTGTTTATTGTCATGTGTACTTTTTTAATGTTTATTTTAAACCTCGTCGTATGTGTGTTTATTGTCATGTTTACTTTTTTTAATGTTTATTTTAAACCTCGTCGTATGTGTGTTTATTGTCATGTGTACTTTTTAAAATGTTTATTTTAAACCTCGTCGTATGTGTGTTTATTGTCATGTGTACTTTTTAAAATGTTTATTTTAAACCTCGTCGTATGTGTGTTTATTGTCATATGTACTTTTTAAAATGTTTATTTTAAACCTCGTCGTATGTGTGTTTATTGTCATGTGTACTTTTTAAAATGTTTATTTTAAACCTCGTCGTATGTGTGTTTATTGTCATGTGTACTTTTTAAAATGTTTATTTTAAACCTCGTCGTATGTGTGTTTATTGTCATATGTACTTTTTAAAATGTTTATTTTAAACCCCGTCGTATGCGTGTTTATTGTCATATGTACTTTTTAAAATGTTTATTTTAAACCTCGTCGTATGTGTGTTTATTGTCATATGTACTTTTTAAAATGTTTATTTTAAACCTCGTCGTGTGTGTGTTTATTGTCATGTGTACTTTTTAAAATGTTTATTTTAAACCTCGTCGTATGTGTGTTTATTGTCATATGTACTTTTTAAAATGTTTATTTTAAACCCCGTCGTATGCGTGTTTATTGTCATATGTACTTTTTAAAATGTTTATTTTAAACCTCGTCGTATGTGTGTTTATTGTCATATGTACTTTTTAAAATGTTTATTTTAAACCTCGTCGTATGTGTGTTTAATGTCATGTGTACTTTTTAAAATGTTTATTTTAAACCTCGTCGTGTGTGTGTTTATTGTCATGTGTACTTTTTAAAATGTTTATTTTAAACCTCGTCGTATGTGTGTTTATTGTCATATGTACTTTTTAAAATGTTTATTTTAAACCTCGTCGTATGTGTGTTTATTGTCATATGTGCTTTTTAAAATGTTTATTTTAAACCTCGTCGTGTGTGTGTTTATTGTCATAAATTATGTACTTTTTAAGATGTATTTTTTTACCTCGTCGTGTGTGTGTTTATTGTCATGTGTACTTTTTAAAAAGTTTATTTTAAACCTCGTCGTATGTGTGTTTATTGTCATGTGTACTTTTAAAAATGTTTATTTTAAACCTCGTCGTGTGTGTGTTTATTGTCATGTTTACTTTTTAAAATGTTTATTTTAAACCTCGTCGTATGTGTGTTTATTGTCATGTTTACTTTTTTTAATGTTTATTTTAAACCTCGTCGTGTGTGTGTTTATTGTCATATGTACTTTTTAAAATGCTTATTTGGCTTTTGAATACCACGGTGTGGACTCTTATTCAATCATCTGTCTTTGGAATATCCAGAAATGATTATTCAGCACGGTTAACTCAAAGGGAAGAAACACACCTCAACGAACAAGCTGAGAAAATAGCAATAGTGAAAATAACTCGCAAATAAAGAAAACAAAAAAACGCGTGCAATGCAACGTTATGGACGACATAATAACCAGATGAGACTGAGAATGTACGTGATTTGTTCACACACAGGTCGTGTTCGTTTGTCATAATATGCTTTTCAAACCAAGTTTGGAGCTAGAAATATTAGTAATGGAATATCGCTTAAAAGAACTGTTACCAGTTTGCTAATGAGGGGGCGGAGGGGGAGGGGGGCAGGGGGGGGGGGTGAGAACTGCATGCACAACATGAGTGCTCGTGATGATGTTTGCTGTTATGGGGTATTTTATTGTGTTATTCTTCTTATCACGATGATGATGATCATCATCATCAACATCAATACTGTTACTGGAAATTTTATGAAGGGAGTATGAGTTCACCTGAAAGCATGGTTGTACGTACATGACGTGCCATTTCTAACAGTTGAAAGATATTCTTCAGTTTTAATAATGCCCCTCTTGCTCTTCCTCTCTTGTGAATCATCCTCTCTCTCTCTCTCTCTCTCTCTCTCTCTCTCTCTCTCTCTCTCTCTCTCTCTCTCTCTCTCCAAGGACTGTAGTCAATGACAGTAAAACATCAAAGCATCAAAAGCGTCAAGCGTCTCTCTCTCCCTCTATCTTTCTGTCTCTCTCTCCCCCTCTCTCTCTGTCTCTCTCTCCCTCTCTCTCCCTCTGTGTGTGTGTGTGTGTGTGTGTGTGTGTGTGTGTGTGTGTGTGTGTGTGTGTGTCTCCCCCTGTCTCACCGTCTCATGCTCCATCTGCCTCACTGTCTGCCTCTCCCTCACGCACGTTCGCAACAAGAATTCAATCCTTGTGGTGGTCGTGGTTACTGTGTGAAATTAAAAAGAAAAATCAATGTCAGTGTTTGCCCCCCCCCCCCCCCCCCCCCCCCGCCCCAATTGCTCCTTCCCCCAGGCGGTACGTCCACAATCAAACCAATTCAGACACATTGATCATACCCGTCTCTGACTAAAATCATAACTGGGAGCCGTATTGATTTCAGATTCAGAGAGAGACGTCAAGTTTGCTGTGTGGCTGTTTCTTTCTTTCCAACTTGGAAAGTTGTGTGACTCTGTACGGGCGTCGCGTTCCAAGTTCCCTTTGTTAAAACAACAGGAATGTGAAGGGGGGGCAGCATCAAGGGGAGGGGTGATGGAGGATAGACAGAGAAAGAATGGGTGATGCTGTCATCTAGCGAATGTTATCGACAAGTTTCTAGTCTTCAGCAACCTCACTATTTACATTTTGAAAGTTGAAAAGCTGTGGGAAGAAAGTGTCAAGGATGGATCTGGTTATCTGAAAACTTCACAAACAAAACGACAACACAATGGCTTCTCCATTGACCTGCGAAAAAGCATTCTGTGACTGAACGCCTACGTTTACTCTGAAAACCACTGTGGTGCATGCATATTCTTTTCAGTGACTTCGGAGTTGCCGGTGCCCTTTTTCAACTTAGATGTGATTTCCCGATTTCGCTTCCAGGGATCCAGTGCATTGAAAACTTGTCTGAAACAATTCATTGGAAGTCAAGTAGGGATTCATGGCAGGCAACTTAACCCTTTCACTGCCAGTCGGTTCGGAGTGCGAATTCCCTTGTGCTGTAAAGACAGAAAATATGGTGTCTAAGAATAGCTGGGGATTCCCCCAGTGATGTGTGGAAAATGTGGCCTGTCCTACCACCCAACATAAAGAGCAGTAGGTTCATGGATAACAGACCAGTGATGTGGTCACCCTTCAGTGACATGGGTCCTCTACCTAGCTGCTGCATAAATGCGAGTTTGGCAGTGAAAGGGTTAAGGCTGTCTGAGACTGAACGGAGACTGAACGAACATTTTGTCCAGCCATTCCGCCAGACTACAAGATTTGTAGAAGAAAAAATGTCGGCATTTGGTTTTGTTCAGAACTGCAATCGATGTGGTCTTTCCTTTGGAACCGGTTAAGTTGCTTTTCATTTGTTGTTGTTGTTGTCGTCGTCGTCATTTTCTTGTGAAAGGTTGATGAACGTGCTCAATCGCTATGGTTTTCTGCAACAAACGTGATTCTTAACCTGCACATACATCAATGTGAGCAACCCGATCGCTAATGGAGCATTTATGTAATGCCTTCTCTCTCAACTCGCGTCTCATTCTCTCATCCTGCACCTTCTCCTGCTCCTCATTGTTGTTTCGTACTGCTGTTGTGGTTGTTGTTGTTGTAGCGGTTGTTGTTGTCCTTCTTCTGCTGCTTCTTTCTCTTTGTCCATCTGTGTTTTTGTTGTTTATCGGTGTCACACAGTCTGTCAGTATATGTTTCTGTCTCTGTTTCTGTTCCTCGTCTTTGTTGACGTCTTTCTGTCCGCATCTCTCTCTCTCTCTCTCTCTCTCTCTCTCTCTCTCTCCCTCTACCCTCCCCCAGCCCCTCTCTCTCACTCCATGTGTCACTCTCTGTCTCTTTCTCACCCCACCCCCCACTCCCACCCCTCCGTGCCCTCACCTTCACTTCACCCTCCCCCCTCCTTTTCCCCCAACTCTCGGCCCGTTTATGCTCGGGCTGTCCTTATGCGTGCGCGTGCATGCACACGCACGTGCTTGGTCGCGTGAGCGCGAGTTTTCCGGAATCCCGCCCGTTCCCCTTTATTCGTTGCCGAGCATCCGATCGTAAACGCCGATGTGACGTGCACTAAGGCCGCGCTGATGAAATATTCAGCAGAAGGCTGGAGGTAAAAATCCGGAGGATAACATAGCAGACACGTTGCTGTCCTGGATACGTATACCGCGCACCAACCCCCCTCCCCCCAAAAAAACAGTGGCTACATTCAAGAATATGTGTGTGTGTGTGTGTGTGTGTGTGTGTGTGTGTGTGTGTGTGTGTGTGTGTTTGTGTGTGTGTGTGTGTGTTTGTGTGTGTGTGTGTGTGTGTGTGTGTGTGTGTGTGTGTGTGTGTGTGTGTGTGTGTGTGTGTGTGTGTGTGTGTGTGTGTGTGTGTGTGTGTGTGTGTGTGTGTGTGTGTGTGTGTGTGTGTGTGTGTGTGTGTGTTTGTGTGTGTGTGTTTGTGTGTGTGTGTGTGTGTGTGTGTGTGTGTCTGTCTGTCTGTGTGTGCACGTGGTTAATATGTGCATATGGTATTATACGCGCTCGCACGCGTGCGTGTGTGTATTTGCGTTTATGTGTTTGTGCGTGCGTACGGGGGCGCGTGTGCATGTTTGTGGATGTGGTGAATATGTGTACGTGGTACTATTCGCGCACAGTATGTGTGTGTGTGCGTGCGTGCGTGCGTGCATACGTGCGTGTGTGTGTGTGTGTGTGTGTGTGTGTGTGTGTGTGTGCGAGCGTGTGTTTACGTGTGCGTATGAAAGTGTGCTGATGTGCGTGTGAGTTTGTGTATGTGTGTGTGTGTGCGTGTGTGTGCGTGTGTGTGCGCGTGTGTGTGTGCGTGGTGAATATGTGAACGCGGTATTATACGCATTATACGTAAACAAAAGAAATAAACGAAGAAAACAATAATAGGACGCAGTCAGGCAGTCCATATCTTGACCTGTCCCCCCCCCCCCTCCGGACGCCCTGCCCCCGAGTGCTGCCGGGCGTCGTTCTGCATATATAACATCCTCGCCTTCTAGAAATTCTGGCTAGAAATTTTGTTTCATCATTTCTATTGCTCTCTTTATTTCTGCCTTTTTATATATTTTAATTTGTCTGCCTTCCCAGTCGAGTCCACTCCCCTTTCTTTTTATAGAGCAAACCTTAGCACTTTCTCCTCTTTTACGCTGTCGACGATGTACTATCTGTGCTGTTTCGCTCTGGCGATTAGGTAGTGAGATGGAACCACTGAGATGGGCACTTGCTGACCATTCTACAGTGTTATTTGCCGATATGGCTTGCTGACCATTCTACAGTGTTATTTGCCGATATGGCATGCTGACCATTCTACAGTGTTATTTGCGAATATGGCATGCTGACCATTCTGCAGTGTTATTTGCCGATATGGCATGCTGACCATTCTGCAGTGTTATTTGCCGATTTGGCTTGCTGACGAATTCTGCAGATGTTTATTTGCCGATTGCATGCTGCCATTTATCGTGTTGTTTTGATTAATTGTCTGCTTCAGCGACCATCTCTACGTTTCTTTGTGTATATGGCAATGGACCATTACACGTGTTATTTTTGCCGATACTGGCTTGCGTGTACCATTCTGGCAGTGTATTGCCCGATATGGCTGCTGACCATTCTACATTACAGTGTTATTTGCCGATATGGCTTGCTGACCATTCTGCAGTGTTATTTGCCGATATGGCATGCTGACCATTCTGCAGTGTTATTTGCCGATTTGGCTTGCTGACCATTCTACAGTGTTATTTGCCGATATGGCATGCTGACCATTCTACAGTGTTATTTGCCGATATGGCATGCTGACCATTCTGCAGTGTTATTTGCCGATATGGCTAGCTGACCATTCTACAGTGTTATTTGCCGATATGGCATGCTGACCATTCTGCAGTGTTATTTGCCGATATGGCATGCTGACCATTCTACAGTGTTATTTGCCGATATGGCATGCTGACCATTCTGCAGTGTTATTTGCCGATATGGCATGCTGACCATTCTACAGTGTTATTTGCCGATATGGCATGCTGACCATTCTACAGTGTTGTTTGCCGATATGGCTTGCTGACCATTCTACGGTGTTGTTTGCCGATATGGCTTGCTGACCATTCTACAGTGTTATTTGCCGATATGGCTTGCTGACCATTCTACAGTATTGTTTGCCGATATGGCTTGCTGACCATTCTACAGTGTTGTTTGCCGATATGGCTTGCTGACCATTCTACAGTATTGTTTGCCGATATGGCTTTTTGTGTACTTTTTGCTTGGCTTTGAAGTGTTATTGTTTTTGTTTCTTTTGTATGATTTTTGAAAACTGGAAAAGTGGGTATGATAAGCGGAATGGCCGACGTCCCAGCACGGCCTAGTATCCTTTGTCTATGGTCATGTGTCACGATCTGTGTTTTGTAGCTTTCTGGTGTGTTTGACAGTTTTATGTTCAACGCGGTCGGACATTTTGTGAAGTTAGACAGTCCTGATATGGCCCTTTGCGGTCGGCTGGACTGTAAGCAACAATAATCAATCATAATCTGTCATGTCGTTGTGTTTATCAGCCATGCTTGGCTAAACAACAACAACAAAACAACACAATAATGGCGGATAATATAAAAGAAGAAAACAAAAAGTAGCATAAAATCCGTTCAAATGAATGAAATGAATGTACATAAAAAACAATAACAACATCAACAAAGCGATGCCATTTTTATTCCAAAGCCTGTAAGACTGCATGAGTTGGGAACACTTCAGTTGAGGCGTCTATAAGTGTAAGCATGTACTTTCTCGTGGTTCACAACAA
>NC_134880.1:56911972-56926972 GCF_041734735.1 Babylonia areolata | reverse complement strand
ACGCGTTTGCACTGTACTTATACCCAAACCTGTCGCGCACGTGCATGCGCGCACGTCCTAAAAACGGGAGGGCTACTGACAGCCAGGAGCCGCCGCTCCGGCGATTTATTGTATCATTATAACTGACAGATTGGATGGTAATTAGGGCCTTGGATGAAGGCCCTCGATCAATTAATGTATTCCGTTTAGCGGCTGCTGGTGGTGTTGTGTTGTCATGTGTTTTTATTTATTTTTTTTTAAGACGCCTCTGCCCTTTTTTTCTGTTGTTTTGTTGTTGTGGTGGTGGTGGTGGTGGTGGTGAGTTGGGGGGAAGATGCTGCGTTTGTGGAAGTGACAGAGAAAAGGGGGCACAGAGAGAGAGAGAGAGAGAGAGAGTGTGTGTGTGTGTGTGTGTGAGAGAGAGAGAGAGAGAGAGAGAGTGTGTGTGTGTGTGAGAGAGAGAGAGAGAGAGAGAGAGAGAGAGAGAGAACACAGGGAAATCTACTGATAAGAGCAGTTTCATGTTCGCGTTTTAATGAGTTTGGGTTGATTATATTGTCTCGTTATAGAAAATTGCAACATGTTTATTGCTTTAATTATCCAGGGATTTTTCTAGATCCTAGAGCGAGAGAGAGAGAGAGGGGGGGAACATAGAGAGAGGGGTGGAGTGAGAGAGTGAACGTTTGAGAGAGAGTATGTGTGTGTGTGAGTGTGTGTGTGAGTGAGTGTGTGTGTGTATGTGTGTGTGTGTGTGTGTGTGTGTGTGTGTGTGAGAGAGAGAGAGAGAGAGAGAGAGAGCAGTGGAAACAAATTTGATTGCATTGATAAAACAGTTCCATTTGTGGGTCTTCATGGGTTTAGCGTGTTGTGATATTTTTTTTCTAAATTCCGGTTCCAGTAAATTGTTCAATGATTAAATGTTGTGTCTTGAAATTCTCCATTGGAAGATCTTAAAAATTGACATCATACAGTCGTACACACAGATATACACAATGACTCTGAGACAGCCACAGACACACAGACACACACACACAGACACAGACACACACACACACACACACACACACACACACACACACACACACACGGATACACATACACACACACACACCATACACACACACACACACACACACACACACACACATACGCACACACACACACACACACACACACACACATACGCATACATACACACACACGGATACACACGGATACACACACACACGCACACACACACAGACACACACACACACACACACACACACACACACACACACACACACACACACACACACACAGTCATGGAGGCAAAAGACAGACGGCATGCACCGGAATGTTTTTTGCTTTTTCTCCTTAGTTCAGAGCTTAAATGACATCGGGTTCTTGCATTTACCGAGACGTCATACGTGATGAAGTAAAAAATATAAATACATATATCGTGTATGATAATTGCGGCTGTGAACTTCGCAGTAAGACACCTGACTTCAAAGAAATGGGAAAATAACTCGACATAAAGTGGATGTTTAAAAACCACTAAATGCTGTTTACTGAGTGCAAGTGAATACAGTTGCAGTAGGACACACACACACACACACACACACACACACACACACACACACACACACACACACACACACACACACACACACACACACAGAACGAATGCGGTTACAAATAGGAAAAAAAATGAGTATAAGCTCCTAACTGAACGGAAATCGTATAAGAGAGCGAGAGAAAGAATGAGGGAGAGAGAGAGAGAGCGAGAGAGAGAGAGAGAGAGAGAGAGAGAGAGAGAGAGAGGTGGGTGGGTGGGATGCAGAGACAGATACACAAAGTATGGATCGTAACATAATTATATGTTTCAAATGTAATGACTTAATAATTACCTCGGGTGCCAGGGCTGAATGAGATGTCATGGTTGGTGATGAAGATGACTCACCTGTAATTAATAAAGTGATGTACGTCGTTGTCAGACACTTGCTTTCAAAGGACTGGAAAACCAGCGTGAAGTGGGCTTATGAAAGCCGTAAAAAATGCTGAGTGCAGGCAAATTCTATGGAAAGAGAGAGGGGTGGGGGAGGAGGGTAGGGAGGCAGACACAGACACATAGAAGATGCAGACAGAGAGAGAGAGAGAGAGAGAGAGAGAGAGAGAGGGGGGGGGAGAAGGGCATAAAACGAGATATAGACATAAACATAGACAGAGAAGCAGACAGACAGACAGACAATGAGGTTGACTGGAACACAAATGCAGTCAGTTCCTAAATGCCCCAGGTGTGTACGCTTAAGGAGGAGTCGTGGTTGATAACTCACCTGTGTTTAATGAAGCGACGCACTTTGTCAGATAATCCCGGTTTCAAAGGGATGGGAAAAGGATGTAAAATGGGGGTTTAGAAAGCTTCCAATTATTCCACACTGACTGCACCCATGCCTCTCTGTCTGTTTCTCCAGCTGTTTCTATATGCATGTTTGTCTGTCTGTCTGCCTGTTTGTCTGTCTGTCTGTCTCCCCCACCCCACCCCTCTTTCTCACTCACCTTTAAAAGCGATTTTTAGGAAGAAATATTTTTCACCGAAAATAAATGGTTTGAGGATGGCCTCGCGAAACTGAGAGTGAGTGGACAAGGAACATGCTTTTCCCGCGAAAGAAATTTGAACTGATTTTGTGTGGCCATTGTGCGCAGGTGCAATGGAAAACGAAGTTCACGTTTTCTTTCTTTGTTCCGTACGCAAGGATACATACGAAAAAGAAAAGAACCGAGAAAAAATATCCACAAAATGATTGTCGTCTGACCACCTTTTGTCAGGCAAGCATGATCAAAATCATGCTGTAAATGGAATGTCGAATCATATTGATAATGGTAAGACAATGAGAGGTCTGGTTATATTCATATCAGAGCGAGATGTGAGAAAATAGATGAACGAATACAATGACCATTAATATCAAGGCGATCCTTTGTGAATAGTTACATGCGAGCACGCCTGTACGTGAGCATCCGAGTGTGCACCCTACCCCCCCCCTCTCTCTTTGTGTGTGTGTGTGTGTGTGTGTGTGTGTGTGTGTGTGTGTGTGTGTGTGTGTCTGTCTGTCTGTTGTGTGTGTGTGTGTGTGTGTGTGTGTGTGTGTGTGTGTGTATGTGTGTGTGTGTGTTTGTATGTGTGTGTGTGTTTGTGCGTGCGTGCGTGCGTGTGTGTGTGTGTGTGTGTGTGTGTGTCTGTTGTGTGTGTGTGTGTGTGTGTGTGTGTGTGTGTGTGTGTGTTTGTATGTGTGTGTGTGTGTGTTTGTGCGTGCGTGCGTGCGTGCGTGCGTGTGTGTGTGTGTGTGTGTGTGTGTGTGTGTGGTTGTGTGTAGTAGTAGTAGTAGTAGTAGTAGTAGTAGTAGTAGTCTTCAGTTTAACGTCTTCCACTATAAGTGATATTAGACGTGTGTGTGTGTGCGTGTGTGTGTGTGCCTGTGTTTGTGCGTGTGCGTGCGTGCATGCGTACGTGCATGTGTGCGTGCTTTGTGCATGCGTGTGTGGGAAGGGGTTGATGGTATTAAAGGAAACGAAATCTCCCTAATCTAGAGGGCTGTATATGGGCAATAAAATGTCCAAGTGTCCAAGTTTCTCTTTCTCCCATTCTCTGTGCTAGTTGGTTCTGAAGTATGAGTGGAAAGTTTTCGGAGCTTCTAGAGTCAGACCAGGGTTCAACTTTAAACTACCCCTCCTTTTCTTTGTGCTTTTCTCTTAGTTAGCAGACCCACTAAACCATTGCAGTCGCCACGACACAAGAGAGAGAGAGAGAGAGAGAGAGAGAGATAGTGAGAGAGAGGGTGTGTGTGAGAGAGAGATAGATAGAGAGAGAGAGAGAGAGAGGAGGAGGAGCGGGATGGTAAGACAGAAAAAGCGTGCACTCGAACCCTTATAACTTGATGTAAGTAGTTCATAATTACTTCCGGTGTCTGTGTTGAAGGAGAAGTCATTGTTGATGATGATGTTTAATAAAACAAAGCACTTCGTATTGAAACACTTTGACTCAAATGACTGCCAAAAATGACGTGATGTGGGTGACTAATGGCTTCAACTCATTCTAGAGCATGCCAGTCAAAATGCAGAGAGATATTTGACACATGGCATTTTACATTTATTTTATCTTCAGCCAAGTAAGCCAAATCCTCAAGGGGGTAATTGAATATGTTTCATTCGTTTCGCACGGGAAAAGGGAATGCACGTTAACTCTCCAGTTTAAAAATCAATATTTGCAAGCGTTAAAAAAGCACCTGATAACTCACATCAACTGAGTCATTCACCAACTCACTCGTTCAACTTTCCAAACCCTCTGCCCCCGCCCTCCCCACCCGGTACCCCTCTAACACCCACATGTCCGTCCTCCTCTACCTCTCCAAAGTGAGCATGCGCACAGACCAGAAACTCACATAAAATATCCTTCTTCCCCCCTCCCCCTCACATGCCGCCCAACCGTTCCCCATATTGTAGAGAGAGAGAGAGAGAGAGGGAGAGAGAGAGAGGCATCCCTTTTCCCCCTTTCATTTTTTTTTTCCGCTTCATTCATCAATCATACACCACGCTGGATTTCTGTTGGATCATTTTAAGAATATTATATAATCCATGTTTACTAGGAAACGGACATATCCTTAATGGACTTATTTCGGCTTTTCCACATTTCTACATTCGTATGTATTTGATGTTGTTTCATATCATTTCAGTGAACTTTACTTCATCTTAGTCAATGAAATGGCTACAATCCAGTTGTTGTGGACTGATTTTTCTCTCCGATTGTTCAATTTGTTAAAACATTGAGAGAAAAATAAATATTCTGTTTCTTTTTTTATTTCTGTTTTATCACATGTTATATAATATTTACTTCATAACATTCATTTTTTATTTTATCTCAACTTCAATATAACTTAAGTTCAGCAAGCTGAGTTTATTTCGTGTTTTTTCATATTGTTTGGGATGTGTTTATGATCAGGTAGAACACCCACACGAAACGCAGCTTAGGTGATCTGCAATTGCGTCGAATGTAAATTATGCAAGTGAGCATCCAGCTTGTATCAAGTGAATTCATGTGAGTCTGTTTCCAGCTTTCAGCAGAGGTGGAGACCAAAGAACAGATAATGTGCAATTCAGTCGTTGCCCTTTGGTTATGGAAAATCAGCATATATGCATACTTATGTACATAATAAAAGATGCGATCATGAGGAGGATTGTTAAGACAATGGTGAAGGACAGTGTTGTCGGGGACACTACCGACAGAAAATAAGAGAGAGAGAGAGAGAGAGAGAGAGAGAGAGAGAGAGAGAGAGAGAGAGAGATGTCTGGGAAGTCTTCTTACCAACTGACTGACTGACAATTAAGTCGTCATTTCATTTTCTTGTGTTTTCCGCCCAAGACTGTCTCGTTACGGACACCGTGACCCAGAACAAGGGGTGGGATGTACTTGTGGAAACAACGCCACAGACAAGCCGTGCAGTGCACAGTCATCCACCCATCTCTCTGTCTCTCTGTCTCTCTGTCTGTCTCTCTGTCTAACGCACCAGCCTCGCAAAGAGGTGCTGTGGCAGAACTGGCTTCATGCAGGACTTTTAGGAGGACGGTGGCAGAATGGTTAAGACGCTCAGCTGCCAATATAGAGTCCGTGAGGACGTGTGGGTTCGAATCTCGCTCTCGCCCTTTCTCCCAAGTTTGACTGAAAAATCAAACTGAGCGACTTGTCTTTCGGATGAGACAATAAACCGAGGTCCCATGTGTTGCACGCACTTGGCGCACTGAAAAAGAACCCACGGCAACAAAAGTGTTGTCATCTGGAAAAAATGATGTGAAAAGAAATCCACTCAGATAGATACACAAATATATTCACTCCAGGCCTGACAAGCGCGTTGCGTTATGCTGCTGTCAGGCATCTGCTTAGCAGATGTGGCAGCGTATATGGACTTGTCCCAACGCATTGACGCCTCACTGAGAAGGTGAAATTGAAACTGAAGCTGGACTTTGGATACATTGTTCACCAGTGATCGAAGTTCGAGGATTCGTTCAGACATGTGTTCTTTGGGAAAGGCAGTTCACTCCGATTTGCCTCACCCCACACAGGTGTGAACGAGCACCTGACTTCGGCTGGGGGAGGGGAGGGGGGTGGGGATAAAACGGCTGAAGGTGAAGTTTTGGCTCCGCCTTCTTGTGCCAAAACCTGGACAGAGTTGATACGAATTCACGTCACCCCGATGGCCGTAAAAGGCGATGGTATATTCTGAAAGATGATGACTGACAGATAAGTCAGTTGACCGCCAAACTTTACATCCATCGCCCTCTTTCCCTTGACGGTCTGTTGTCTGGCTGTTTAGATTTCTTTGTCTTTGTCTCTGCCCGTGTCTGTCTGTATGTATCTCTCTCCACCCCCCACCCCCCACCCCCTGCCCGTTTCTGTCTGTATGTATCTTTCTCCACCCCCACTCCCTGCCCGTGTCTGTCTGTAATTTTCTCCACCCCCCACCCCCTGCCCGTGTCTGTCTGTATGTATCTCTCTCCACCCCCACTCCCTGCCCGTGTCTGTCTGTCTGTCTGTATCTTTCTCCACCCCCCACCCCCCTGCCCGTTTCTGTCTGTCTGTCTGTATCTTCCTCCACCCCCCACCCCCTGCCCGTGTCTGTCTGTCTGTATCTTTCTCCACCCCCCACCCCCTGCCCGTGTCTGTCTGTCTGTCTGTATCTTTCTCCACCCCCCACCCCCCACCCCCTGCCCGTGTCTGTCTGTCTGTCTGTATCTTCCTCCACCCCCCACCCCCTACCCGTGTCTGTCTGTCTGTCTGTATCTTTCTCCACCACCCCACCCCACCCCCACCCCCTACCCGTGTCTGTCTGTCTGTCTGTATCTTTCTCCACCCCCCACCCCCTGCCCGTGTATGTCTGTCTGTCTGTATCTTTCTCCACCCCCCACCCCCCACCCCCTGCCCGTGTCTGTCTGTCTGTCTGTATCTTTCTCCACCCCCCACCCCCCCACCCCCTGCCCGTGTCTGTCTGTCTGTATCTTTCTCCACCCCCCCACCCCCTGCCCGTGTCTGTCTGTCTGTATCTTTCTCCACCCCCCACCCCCTGCCCGTGTCTGTCTGTCTGTATCTTTCTCCACCCCCCACCCCCCACCCCCTGCCCGTGTCTGTCTGTCTGTCTGTATCTTTCTCCACCCCCCACCCCCTGCCCGTGTCTGTCTGTCTGTCTGTATCTTTCTCCACCCCCCACCCCCCACCCCCTGCCCGTGTCTGTCTGTCTGTATCTTTCTCCACCCCCCACCCCCCACCCCCTGCCCGTGTCTGTCTGTCTGTCTGTATCTTTCTCCACCCCCCACCCCCTGCCCGTGTCTGTCTGTCTGTATCTTTCTCCACCCCCCACCCCCCTGCCCGTGTCTGTCTGTCTGTCTGTATCTTTCTCCACCCCCCACCCCCCACCCCCTGCCCGTGTCTGCCTGTCTGTATCTTTCTCCACCCCCCACCCCCCACCCCCTGCCCGTGTCTGTCTGTCTGTCTGTATCTTTCTCCACCCCCCACCCCCTGCCCGTGTCTGTCTGTCTGTATCTTTCTCCACCCCCCACCCCCCACCCCCTGCCCGTGTCTGTCTGTCTGTATCTTTCTCCACCCCCCACCCCCCACCCCCTGCCCGTGTCTGTCTGTCTGTCTGTATCTTTCTCCACCCCCCACCCCCTGCCCGTGTCTGTCTGTCTGTCTGTATCTTTCTCCACCCCCCACCCCCTGCCCGTGTCTGTCTGTCTGTATCTTTCTCCACCCCCCACCCCCCACCCCCTGCCCGTGTCTGTCTGTCTGTATCTTTCTCCACCCCCCACCCCCTGCCCGTTTCTGTCTGTCTGTATCTTTCTCCACCCCCCCCCCCCCCTGCCCGTGTCTGTCTGTCTGTCTGTATCTTTCTCCACCCCCCACCCCCTGCCCGTGTCTGTCTGTCTGTATCTTTCTCCACCCCCCACCCCCCACCCCCTGCCCGTGTCTGTCTGTCTGTATCTTTCTCCACCCCCCACCCCCTGCCCGTGTCTGTCTGTCTGTCTGTATCTTTCTCCACCCCCCACCCCCCACCCCCTGCCCGTTTCTGTCTGTCTGTCTGTCTGTATCTTTCTCCACCCCCCACCCCCCACCCCCTGCCCGTGTCTGTCTGTCTGTCTGTATCTTTCTCCACCCCCCACCCCCTGCCCGTGTCTGTCTGTCTGTCTGTATCTTTCTCCACCCCCCACCCCCTGCCCGTGTCTGTCTGTCTGTCTGTATCTTTCTCCACCCCCCACCCCCTGCCCGTGTCTGTCTGTCTGTCTGTATCTTTCTCCACCCCCCACCCCCACCCCCTGCCCGTGTCTGTCTGTCTGTCTGTATCTTTCTCCACCCCCCACCCCCTGCCCGTGTCTGTCTGTCTGTCTGTATCTTTCTCCACCCCCCACCCCCTGCCCGTGTCTGTCTGTCTGTATCTTTCTCCACCCCCCACCCCCCACCCCCTGCCCGTGTCTGTCTGTCTGTATCTTTCTCCACCCCCCACCCCCTGCCCGTGTCTGTCTGTCTGTATCTTTCTCCACCCCCCCCACCCCCTGCCCGTGTCTGTCTGTCTGTATCTTTCTCCACCCCCCACCCCCCACCCCCTGCCCGTGTCTGTCTGTCTGTATCTCTCTCCACCCCCACCCCCCGCACTTCTCTCTTACTCTCTCTCTTACTCGCCTTCCTCTTTCACACTTTCTCTGCCTGTCTCTCAATGCCCCTATTTGTCCATGTATATGTTTCTGTCTCTGTTTCTCTCTCTCTTTCTGTCTCTCTTTCATTTGCTTTCTTTCTTCATATGCAAACTGTCTGTCTGTCTGTCTTTCTGTCACTGTCTCTTTGTCTCTGTCTCTCTTTCTCTCTCTGACTGTCTCTTCATGTTTCTTTCACTAAGATTTATATTTCGGCATTTCCGTCTCCCCCCCCCCACCCCCACCCCTTTCTCTCCCTCTTCTCCTCGTCACCTCTCTTCTCTAATCCTTTCTCTCTTTTTCCTCGTAGATGCGACTTTGACGAGCGCAAGAAACAATACATGCAACAAATAAATGGAAACTACGAATGTCCGGTTGTCCACATGAACACTTTGACCCACTGCCCTCACCTCCCAGTGGGTAAAAATAACGCTCAGTAAAAAACAAACCAAACAGAGTAATGCTAGGTAAATACGTTGTTGGATAGGTGAGCGTGCCAGAAAATGGACAATATATGAGGAGAGTAGGAGTCAGCAAAAGCAGTAAATGTTCGCCATAGAAATCAGGCTGCAAATAAAGGGGGGGGGGGGGGGGGGGGGGGGGGGGGGGGGGGGTATAGCAGCCGAGGACTCGGCCACGCGTTTTTACAGTGGGGATGGACTGTGTTCCGGAGACATTTAAACCAGCTCACTATTAGGAAGTATGAAACGTTTTGGTTTGGTTGGTTTGGTTTGAGAAATCGTTGGGGGGTTGGGGGGTGGAGTGGGTTAGGGAGTTGGGGTGGGGGGTTAGGGGATACAATCGAGGGAAAGGTTTGGCTACAGGGGGGAAAAAACAATGGAAAAACAACGGGCATTGTAGTCTTGACGTGTTCGGCTATTGCATCATGTCTTTTGTTGCGTATCGTTCCTGACCCGGTGACAGCCCCATCCTCCTTGCCTTCTCCCCCTCCCCCCCCTCCACATTGCCTACCCCTCCCCACCCACCCTCCACATTGCCTACCCCTCCCCACCCACCCTCCACATTGCCTACCCCTCCCCACCCACCCTCCACATTGCCTACCCCTCACCCCACCCTCCACATTGCCTACCCCTCACCCCACCCTCCACATTGCCTACCCCCCCTCCCCACCCACCCGCCACATTGCCTACCCCTCCCCACCCACCCTCCACATTGCCTACCCCTCCCCCACCCTCCACATTGCCTACCCCCCCTCCCCACCCACCCTCCACATTGCCTACCCCCCCTACCCCACCCACCCTCCACATTGCCTACCCCTCCCCCACCCACCCTCCACATTGCCTACCCCTCCCCACCCTCCCTCCACATTGCCTACCCCTCCCCACCCAACCTCCACATTGCCTACCCCCCCTCCCCACCCACCCTCCACATTGCCTACCCCTCCCCACCCACCCTTCACATTGCCTACCCCCCCTCCCCCCACCCTCCACATTGCCTACCCCTCCCCACCCAACCTCCACATTGCCTACCCCCCCTCCCCACCCACCCTCCACATTGCCTACCCCTCCCCCACCCTCCACATTGCCTACCCCTCACCCCACCCTCCACATTGCCTACCCCTCACCCCACCCTCCACATTGCCTACCCCCCCTCCCCACCCACCCTCCACATTGCCAACCTCCCCTCCCCCCACCCGCCACATTGCCTACCCCCCCTCCCCACCCACCCTCCACATTGCCTACCCCTCACCCCACCCTCCACATTGCCTACCCCCCCTCCCCCCACCCTCCACATTGCCTACCCCTCCCCACCCACCCTCCACATTGCCTACCTCCCCCCACCCACCCTCCACATTGCCTACCCCTCCCCCACCCTCCACATTGCCTACCTCTCCCCCACCCTCCACATTGCCTACCCCTCCCCACCCACCCTCCACATTGCCTGTCCCTCCCCACCCACCCTCCACATTGCCTACCTCTCCCCACCCACCCTCCACATTGCCTACCCCTCCCCACCCACCCTCCACATTGCCTACCTCCCCCCACCCACCCTCCACATTGCCTACCCCTCCCCCCACCCACCCTCCCTCCACATTGCCTACCCCCCCTCCCCACACCCACCCTCCACATTGCCTACCCCTCCCCACCCACCCTCCACATTGCCTACCCCCCCTCCCCACACCCACCCTCCACATTGCCTACCCCTCCCCACCCACCCTCCACATTGCCTACCCCCCCTCCCCACACCCACCCTCCACATTGCCTACCCCTCCCCACCCTCCCTCCACATTGCCTACCCCCCCTCCCCACACCCACCCTCCACATTGCCTACCCCTCCCCCACCCACCCTCCACATTGCCTACCCCCCCTCCCCACCCACCCTCCACATTGCCTACCCCTCCCCCACCCACCCTCCACATTGCCTACCCCTCCCCACCCACCCTCCACATTGCCTACCCCTCCCCCACCCACCCTCCACATTGCCTACCCCTCCCCCACCCACCCTCCACATTGCCTACCCCTCCCCCCACCCACCCTCCACATTGCCTACCCCCCTCCCCACCCTCCCTCCACATTGCCTACCCCTCCCCACCCTCCCTCCACATTGCCTACCCCCGACATTTTCTTGCCAAATGTGAAGACTGCGCATCAAGGAATGCGAAATCAGCTGTAGGCAACTGGCTGTTCTGTTTGTGGAGGATGCATTCCTGTTTACCGCAACCACTTTGCTCCGGAGCCGACTATGTATGTACAACGACTGGACTCGCTGGAATGAATAAAGCATTTGTTTGTATCAACCGCAGATAACGATTGTACTGATGAGTAAAGTATCTTTTTATATCAGCTGCGGACAGCCGTATAGCCCTTAGTGTGTGCTTTACAGGACATTCATACTGGACTTCATTCTATCTGAATTGTGACATTTCGAAACAAAATACCGGTTAACCCAAATATGCGTTCATACCATCAGCAGGCAGCGAATTGCTTCTGAAATAGCGTATTGCTTGCAAGCCAATAACAACAGATACCGATGTTTAATCTAGACCGAATTTTTTTCCCAAACAAATGACAGGTGATATTTCAGTCTGAGTAAAATATGCTTTCTTTCATACGAACGATATACGATTTTATCTATACTTTAGATACCGGCAGACGGTGGGCCCATACCAAGCACAGACACCATACTTTGCTCTGAAGTGCAGTAGTACCCTTTCACATTCGGGTTTCGCTCCGGTACGGGGTCAGCTTTGATTGCAGTGTTTTACCGCCCCCTTCCCCTGTTCATTTTACCCCCGGAGTGGATACAATGTGCTCTGATACCTCCTTCTATCATGCTCTCTCCTATTCCCCGCACCTCCTCCAAACCTCTCCCCGTTCTTTCCATCCCTCCTATCATCACGGTCTCAAGGGCTACATTAATCGGGGCCCGCCTCCCTAATTAGTCAGGCGTCCCATAAAGCCCCGTTCGATACGCAGAGCATCGCATTCAGGTCCCAGCTGCTGCCTGCCCGGCCTTTGTAGGCTGTTAAGTGGTTGTCGTTCCGTGCGTGTGTGTGTGTGTGTGTGTATGTGCGGGGATGTGTGATAGGGTGTGAGGGGTCATGTGTGTGTGTGTGTGTGTGTGTGTGTGTGTGTGTGTGTGTGTGTGTGTGTGAGAGAGAGAGAGAGAGAGACGGGGAGTGGGGGTGTTCCTCACTCTGTGTCTGTCTGTCTGTCTCTTTCACACACACACACACACACACACACACACACACTCTCTCTCTCTCTCTCTCTCTCTCTCTCTCTCTCTCTGTGTCTCTCTCTCCCCCCTCTCTCTGTGTTTTCATTAGATTATTTGAAGTTTTCTCTCTCTTCTTTTCCTCGTCCTTGTTTGAAATCCTGATGGTAATCTCATCACGTTGATGGTTCTCTTTTCTATATTTGTTTTCTTTCTTTCTGTCTGCTTTCCTTATTAGAAGCACACACATAATATATACGGTTCTAGTTCTGTTTTTCAATTTTCATTAGATTTTAAGAAAATATCCTTTTAAGACATAGTGTTAATTTCATTAAGTTGGTGGTCCTTTTCTTCTTCTACTTCTTCTTCTTCTCTTCCTCCTCCTCTCCTCCTCCTCCTTCTTCATTCGTCTTCTTCTTTTTCTTCTTCTTCTCCTTCTTCTCCTCCTTCTTCTTCCTCCCCTCCTCCTCCTCCTCCTCCTCCTCCTCCTCTTCCTTCTTCTTCTTCTTCTTCTTCTCACCCCCTCCTCCACTTCTTCTTTTCCATTCTTCTTTCATATCTTCCTCTTCGCACGCAGTTTGTTTTGTTTATCCCTGCTTCTTATGCTGGTATGCTGAACGAAGCCAAAAGAAACCTTCTCTGTCTCTGTGTCTGTCTCTCTGCCCCCCCCCCCCTCTCTCTCTCTCTCTCTTTCCAGACAGGTTGACCGATTGGCACACAAACAGAGACAGACAGGGAAAAGGAGAGAAAAAAAACAACAAAAAAAACCAAGAGCTTTCCTTACTTCGCACATTGTGTGATAAGGGATTCTTTCTGATTTACTACATTATTATTGTGGCCGTGCATGTCCGTGGACACCTTGATGTTGTGTGAGATGAGCAGTGGGGGCTGAGATGCTCTCTCTCTCTCTCTCTCTCGTTCAAATTATGCGTGTATTATTATTAAGTGCATGTACTAGTAACTCATGTGGAGGGGAGCGGGGGCCGGGTGGGGGGAGGGGGTGTGAATGGATTGGATTAAATTGAATGAATGTGAGGTGAGATAGTAAATTTATAACACTATTCCGAAAATGACGTCTATTTGCATGTGCATTAAAAAATCATCTCAATTCTGTGATATGTCCGGTGTCTTCAGCATTAAAAATCAAAGCGTCTCTCTCTCTCTCTCTCTCTCTCTCTCTCTCTCTCTCTCTCTCTCTCTCTCTCTCTCTCTCCTCTCTCTCTCTCTCCCCCTCTCTCTCCCTCTCTCTCCCTCTCTCTCTGTATTTCTGTCTGACTGTCTGCCTCCCAGTCTTCTTCTTCCCCTTCTCTCTGTATCTCTCTCTGTTTATCTGTTATATATGTCTCTGTATATGTCTATGTCTGTCTCTTTCTGTCTGTCTCTCTGTGTCTGTCTCTCTCTCTGTCTCTCTGCCTCTCTCTCTTGCTCGCTCGCTCTGTATCTCTCTGTCTATTTTGTTCTTTTTTTGTATTTCAAATTTTCTATCACTGTGGGTATCTCTGCCGCTCTCCCTGTTTGGATGCAGAAAACAGATACCCTCATCGTCCCCTCTCTCCCAGTCTCTCTCTGTATCTCCCTTTTTCTATCTGTGTCACTGTCTCTCCCTGCCTGTTCTATCTGTTTGTCTCTCCCCCCACCGCCCTGCATCCTGATATCTTACAAACTGACGGACTGGCCGACCAACCAACAGATATAAGTTTTTACTATAGAGAATTAAAAAGAGAGTGACACTTGACACTTGACACCTGAATGTTACCCGTTACTAGTTAGTAGTCATTATTTTGAATCGCCGTTTTTGTAGACTTACTCGTGTGTGTGTGTGTGTGTGTGTGTGTGTGTGTGTGTGTGTGTGTGTGTGTGTGTGTGTGTGTGTGTGTGTGTGTGTGCGTGTGTGTGTGAGAGAGAGAGAGAAAGAGAGTATGGCAGTGACAATGAAAGACAGACACACTGATATAAAGACAGACAGACAGACAGCGGATGGAGGCACTCACGCACACACACACACACACACACACACACACACACACACACACACACACACACACACACGCCGTAGACAAGACGAGGACGGGCCATTGAAGCACACACATGCTTTTTCCATTCAAGGATATACTTATAACACACGACTACTGAGGATTTGGTCGGGGCGTGATAGTGCATTGGTGAGGCATCTGTTGAGCTGAAGGCGGGAAAATGAAGCAGGGGTTGGGGGGCGGGGGGGGATGCGTGGACTGGGAGGGAGGGAGGGGTGTAGATGGGGTGGTGGGCCCAGCCGTTGATAGCTTTATGACCTTGTTTATCACCCTGCGCACAACAACAGTCTGGTCGTGATCTGGGCTTCAGACGGCCACAACATAAACCATCCAGGGCCTTTTTACTTTATTAATTAGTACGGTATGACGAAGTAGGGTGTGAGATAGAAGGCAAGAGAGGTAGGGAGGTGTGGGGGTGGGGGGAAGAAAGTGTGTGTTGTGGGGGGGGGGAGGTAGTGGTGAAGTGGAAGTTTGTAACTAAAGAAAGGAAGGGACAGAAAATAAACAGAAGGAAAACGAAAGGGGGTTAGGAAAGGAAATATGGAAAGAAAGACACACCCGTCTGCTCACCTGTAGGTAAGTAGGTACGTTCGTACGT
>NC_134880.1:56894472-56906972 GCF_041734735.1 Babylonia areolata | reverse complement strand
GAGACGTCTGTGCTTCTACCGTGGGGGCGAGGGAAACCAACACCCCCATCCCCCCCCCCCCTCCTCTCTCCATCCTCTAACCTCCCCCTTCCTCACACTCCTACCTCCGCCCCGGACTGTTCAACAAGATTAATGTCACCCTCCACTTCCTCCGCGGTTGTGTAAGTCTCTCGCTACAAGACCGTGATTAGATCTCAAAGGGTTAAAAGAATGGGCGGAAGGGGCGGTTTGAAGGTTCTTGGAGCAGTTCTGAAGGGGCGGCAGTGTGAGGTTCTTCAGATAAGCCTGGGTATTCAGTCGAGCGCCGGTTTTAAACCCCCTCTGTTACTGTTGTCTGGCAGTTAGTAGTTTATTTCTCAGTTGGTCTTCGCTTGAAAGACATTGGAAAGGAGAAAGCCACTTGTGGTCCACCTCCCCAGTTGAGACTGTACCCGGCACTGTTACTTTTCTCTGTGGACAAGTGGTTTATTTTCCCCGGAGTGAGAGCCACTTTTGTCCTATCTAATACCAGAGTTAAACAACTTATTAGTGTCAGTAATCACATAGTTCAACATTTTGCTGGAGATAGTAGCGACTTTTAAACAGTGAAACCAGTTCTGCTGATTCAGGCTCACTGGGCAAAAGAAATGTTTTGTTTGTTTCGGACTATGACTTGTCTGGGCTGACGCATGGTGGTAATCAAGTGAACAAAACACCCCGGTAGATGGGAGACAGACAGACAGACAGACAGAGAGACAGAGAGAGAGGTGGGAGTAGGGGAGGATGGAACGACAGAGAGCACCTCCTCCTCTCGTCCTACACAGAAACGAGATGGATGCACGGTTTTATGTATATATATATATATATATATATATATATATATATATATATATATATATATATATATATATATATAGATAGATAGATAGATAGATAGATAGATAGATATATATCATTGAAATAAAAATAAAAACTAATACATTTCGACGTAATGGATATTTGGTGTATGCATTTTGTGTGCAAAAAATACGTAATGAACAGCATATGAAGCCTCTCTCTCAAGTATCCCAGTTTACATTTTTAATGCTGAACGTGAATACAGCTGGAGAGAGAGAGAGAGAGAGAGAGAGAGAGAGAGAGAGAGAGAGAGAGAGAGAGAGAGAGAGACAGACAGACAGACAGACAGACAGACAGACAGACAGACAGACAGACAGACAGACAGACAGACAGACACGTAGGTATAGAGAAAAAGAGAGAGGAAAGAAGCACAGCAGAAAAGAAACATGTATTGTGCATTGCGGAGCCATGCTCGCTGCGCTCAGAGATTCTTCTTCATTTTGGGTCCTTGTTTTCCTGTTGTTGTCCTCGTCATCGTCGTTATTGTTGATGATGTTGTAGTCGTTGATGTCGTCTTCGTCTTCATCAACATCATCGACATCTCCATTATGATTATGATGATGATGATGATGGTGGTGATTATTATTATTATTGTTGTTGTTGTTGATGTTGTTGTTGTTGTTGTTATTTTTTTTTTTCTTGTTGTTGTTTTTGTTGTTGCTGTTGATATTCTTACTATTATTACTACTACATCTAATGCTACAACTACTACTTTATTGTTGTGATGATGATGATGATGATGATGATGATAAATTATATCATTATTATCATTATCATTATTATCATTATTATTATCATCATCATCACTATCATTTTTTATCAACACCATCATTAGCATCATCACTAACATCCTCAGTATCACCATCATCACCATCATCCTCATTAACGTCATATTGTTGATGTGGACGTTCTCCTCCTACTCCTCCGCTTTCTTCATTGTTTCCCTCGTCCATCACATATTTTGAAACACTTTTCATCCTCTGACCACAGTGAAGTGGCTGGGTGTTTTCCTGACATGAAATGTGTCCAAGCATTCTGATACCTCTTTGATTCCTTATATCTTTTGCAACCATATTACACCGGGGTGTTTTTAGTTTCCTCCAAGGACGCAGATCGTTTTCGTTGGTTGATAGCAATTTGATAACACTTCTCTTATTGCTTGGCTACATTTTGATAGCGATTTGATAACACTTCTCTTATTGCTTGGCTACATTTTGATAGCGATTTGATAACACTTCTCTTATTGCTTGGCTACATTTTGATAGCGATTTGATAACACTTCTCTTATTGCTTGGCTACATTTTGATAGCAATTTGATAACACTTCTCTTATTGCTTGGCTACATTTTGATAGCGATTATCCCCCCTTCTTGTTTTGTTTCTTTGTGTGTTTCCGTTCTTTCATTCATTCATCTATTTCATTTTCGTTTTCCCTTTTTTACTTTTGTCGTTGTCCCTTTCTTTCCACCTAATGTCCATCTATGTATGTATGTATGTATGTATCTATCTATCTATCTCACTACGATCGGCTTCGGATCCACTCTGTTTACGCATACCCAGATTCAAACACTCGACTGTTGGCCGCCGTTCTTTCTCTGTCTCTGGACCTTGCGATTGGAATGAACTTCCTCTTTCGCTTCGTCAAGTCTCTGCACTCATCTCTTTGAAGTCTGGCCTTAAAACCCACCTCTTCCCAAAATAGCCTCCCTTGCCTGCCCTTCCTTGTCTTTAGTTTCTACAGATTTGTCTCTGCACAAGATCCAGCGCTTTATAAATACCATTATTATTATTATTATTGTTATTATTATTATCTATCTATCTATCTATCTATCTATCTATCTATCTATCTATCTATCTGTCTGTCCATCTGTCTATCTCTCTATCTTTCGTTCGTTTTTTGTTTTTTTTCTCTTTTTATATTCTTCCTTTCCCATTATATCCTTTATTCTTTTCTTCCTTCCTTCATCGATTCATCCATACATGTACGTTCTTCTCATCACCACCCTATTTTTTGTTTTAGCGCACGTCATTATCGAATCCTCAGATGAAAGCTTATGTCATTTTGTCTTCTTTTTTTTGTCTCTCTTTCAGAAGGCAGTACGAAAGAAAAGCACCAGCAAAACCAATCAGAAGGGAGGCGCCTGCAGTGCCAACGATCAGGTACCGATCCATCAGTTGAACATCGCTCCGAGGTACAGTGACTACACCAGATAAACCTGCAGAGATTCACACTGCAGGCTGGGCGCCACTAAGACAGGTTCACGTGCTTGCTCACCTGCACGGCTGGGTTCTCTGAGTGTTTCGTTCACTGACAGTTCTGCTTCGCTGCTCATCAGGCTTCCCTTTGTTCATCTGGAGAACTTATCGCTATGGAAGAAAGACACTGTACTGCGTTTTTGTAAGCAGAATAAAGCTCTCCGCTGAGTGGCAAATATACTGTGACACCTTGCGTGTTGTTTGCTGTTTGGCATCGACGACCCCTTCAACTTTGTGCTAATGCATGGAAAAGACTGGCGTTTGACTGAAGCCGGAAAAGTGATGTGGTGATCGTGAGGCCTTGTTTGCCTGTGTCTTAACGTTTGCCGAGTTGTAGAGATGAGCTCGTTTGTGAACTGGAGTACCCGCAGGTGAATTCTGACCTTCCAGGTATCATGGATTCCGTTTCCGTCTGCTGCCTTCTTCGCTACTTCGTCGTGATCGCCGCCGTGTGGAGCAAAGGTGAGTAAAAAAAAAATGTTGCGTTGCTGTGCTGATGTTATGTATTTTTGTGCATTGTATCAAAAATGTGTGTATCGTCAGTTTGCAGTTGTTTACATACATATATACATACATATATACATACATATATACATACATGTGATAACACTCAGAAAACACTGTATGCAACAACATAATTATGACTTGTACAAGTTAATTCGCACGCGCTGTATTATGGTTTTGTTTGTTTGTTTGTTTGTGTGTGTGTGTGTGTGTGTGTGTGTGTGTGTCTGCGAGCTCGTGTTGGGGGTGGGGGAGAGAAGAGATGAGGTATACCATGACGATAGGGTTGAGTTTACTTTAAAAGTTCAGATAATGTGTGGCAAATGTGTGGCACATGTTCATGCTATAAGTCTGACATCATAAGCATGATTGCATTACAGCATCTGAAATGCTATATATATCGTTATCACTCATATACGACGGCAGGAACCAATTCTGTCATAATAGCCCCGTGGATGAAACACTATTTGTGTACCAGAAAGTGCTGGTGCATTTCTGTATATTGGTGCTGTTGTCAATTGGTTTCCGCGTTATTCAGTTTCAGTCTTTTAATGTTCAAAACTGCTTCGAGTTAGCAGGCGATTTGACAAAACTTTTGCGTTGAAGCTAGTGTGATCAAAAAGTCATATCGCAAAGTCCGAAACTGTTCAAAATACACCCCTGTTCTCTTTGCTGAACCCTCCCCTCACCACCACCACCACCACCACCACCACAAACAGACGCAGGCAAAGAGACAGACAAAGAATCCATGTGTGTTGTTTGAAAAGAACGATATGCAACTGGAATCCATCTTTCTGGGTGGAGACTAAATGGGGTTTTGGCGCGGGGGACTTTGTGTGTCTGCCTTCCCCCCCACCCTCACCCCTTCTTATTTCTTTCTTTCTTTCTTTCTTTCTTTCTGTCCTCCTTTCTTTCTTTCCGGGTGACCCCCTTTGTGGCATGTCAGTAATCAGTTGTGTCAGCCAGACAAAGTCGATTCGTCTGCGATCTTTTCCTTTCTTGTTTTGTGAAGTGGTATTTTCCTGCTGCTGAAAAAGGTTTCTGGTGTTGTCATGTCATGTGGCTTTTGTAGGTTACTTTCCGTCGCTCGTCATTCATGCTTGCTGCGTTGTCATAGTGAATGAGACAACTTTGTGTCCGATTCGGTTGTACGTGTATGTGTGTGGGGGTATTGGGGGAGGTGGTGTGCACGTGTGTGCGTTTGCTCGTGTGTGGGGGGGCATACTTTGTAGGCGTGGCTTTAAGAGGAGAGAATAAGAGAGAGAAAGAGAGAGAGATGGAGAGAGAGAGATCAAAGTAGAAAAAAAAAACATGTTTTAATTGTCAACCATATGGCCCATAACCATTGGAGTGCACACTTAGAGGAGATAAAGAGAGAGAGAGAGAGAGAGAGAGAGAGAGAGAGAGAGAGAGAGAGAGAGAGAGAGAGAGAGAGAAACAAAAAAGAAAGAAAGAAAAGAAATGCCTGGCAATACAGGCACATGTGTCCCCCTTTCTTCTCATCCCTCTCTTTTCCTCTCTTCCATCTTCCCATTCTTACCCTTTCTCCCTTCTTCCCCTCCTGCTCTCTTTCTCCTCCCTTTTCCTCCTCCCTCTCTCCTTTCCATATCTCTCCTCAGCACTTTCACCTTTCTATCTCCTTTCCATATCTCTCCTCAGCACTTTCACCTTTCTCTCTCCTTTCCATATCTCTCCTCAGCACTTTCACCTTTCTATCTCCTTTCCATATCTCTCCTCAGCACTTTCACCTTTCTCTCTCCTTTCCATATCTCTCCTCAGCACTTTCACCTTTCTCTCTCCTTTCCATATCTCTCCTCAGCACTTTCACCTTTCTCTCTCCTTTCCATATCTCTCCTCAGCACTTTCACCTTTCTCTCTCCTTTCCATATCTCTCCTCAGCACTTTCACCTTTCTCTCTCCTTTCCATATCTCTCCTCAGCACTTTCACCTTTCTCTCTCCTTTCCATATCTCTCCTCAGCACTTTCACCTTTCTCTCTCCTTTCCATATCTCTCCTCAGCACTTTCACCTCTCTCTCCTTTCCATATCTCTCCTCAGCACTTTCACCTTCTCTCTCCTTTCCATATCTCTCCTCAGCACTTTCACCTTTCTCTCTCCTTTCCATATCTCTCCTCAGCACTTTCACCCTCTCTCCTTTCCATATCTCTCCTCAGCACTTTCACCTTTCTCCTTTCCATATCTCTCCTCAGCACTTTCACCTTTCTCTCTCCTTTCCATATCTCTCCTCAGCACTTTCACCTTTCTCTCTCCTTTCCATATCTCTCCTCAGCACTTTCACCCTCTCTCCTTTCCATATCTCTCCTCAGCACTTTCACCTTTCTCTCTCGTTTCCATATCTCTCCTCAGCACTTTCACCCTCTCTCCTTTCCATATCTCTCCTCAGCACTTTCACCTTTCTCTCTCCTTTCCATATCTCTCCTCAGCACCTTCACCTCCCTCGCTCGTTTCCATATCTCTCCTCAGCACTTTCACCCTCTCCTTTCCATATCTCTCCTCAGCACTTTCACCCTCTCTCCTTTCCATATCTCTCCTCAGCACCTTCACCCTCTCTCCTTTCCATATGTCTCCTCAGCACTTTCACCCTCTCTCCTTTCCATATCTCTCCTCAGCACTTTCACCTTTCTATCTCCTTTCCATATGTCTCCTCAGCACCTTCACCTTTCTCTCTCCTTTCCATATCTCTCCTCAGCACCTTCACCCTCTCTCCTTTCCATATCTCTCCTCAGCACTTTCACTTTCTCTCTCCTTTCCATATCTCTCCTCAGCACTTTCACCCTCTCTCCTTTCCATATCTCTCCTCAGCACTTTCACCTTTCTCTCTCCTTTCCATATCTCTCCTCAGCACTTTCACCTTTCTCTCTCCTTTCCATATCTCTCCTCAGCACTTTCACCTTTCTCTCTCCTTTCCATATCTCTCCTCAGCACTTTCACCTTTCTCTCTCCTTTCCATATCTCTCCTCAGCACTTTCACCTTCTCTCTCCTTTCCATATCTCTCCTCAGCACTTTCACCTTTCTCTCTCCTTTCCATATCTCTCCTCAGCACTTTCACCTTTCTCTCTCCTTTCCATATCTCTCCTCAGCACTTTCACCCTCTCTCCTTTCCATATCTCTCCTCAGCACTTTCACCTTTCTCCTTTCCATATCTCTCCTCAGCACTTTCACCTTTCTCTCTCCTTTCCATATCTCTCCTCAGCACTTTCACCTTTCTCCTTTCCATATCTCTCCTCAGCACTTTCACCTTTCTCCTTTCCATATCTCTCCTCAGCACTTTCACCTTTCTCTCTCCTTTCCATATCTCTCCTCAGCACTTTCACCTTTCTCTCTCCTTTCCATATCTCTCCTCAGCACTTTCACCCTCTCTCCTTTCCATGTCTCTCCTCAGCACTTTCACCTCCCTCTCTCGTTTCCATATCTCTCCTCAGCACTTTCACCCTCTCTCCTTTCCATATCTCTCCTCAGCACTTTCACCTTTCTCTCTCCTTTCCATATCTCTCCTCAGCACCTTCACCTCCCTCTCTCGTTTCCATATCTCTCCTCAGCACTTTCACCCTCTCCTTTCCATATCTCTCCTCAGCACTTTCACCCTCTCTCCTTTCCATATCTCTCCTCAGCACCTTCACCCTCTCTCCTTTCCATATGTCTCCTCAGCACTTTCACCCTCTCTCCTTTCCATATCTCTCCTCAGCACTTTCACCTTTCTATCTCCTTTCCATATGTCTCCTCAGCACCTTCACCTTTCTCTCTCCTTTCCATATCTCTCCTCAGCACCTTCACCCTCTCTCCTTTCCATATCTCTCCTCAGCACTTTCACTTTTCTCTCTCCTTTCCATATCTCTCCTCAGCACTTTCACCCTCTCTCCTTTCCATATCTCTCCTCAGCACTTTCACCTTTCTCTCTCCTTTCCATATCTCTCCTCAGCACTTTCACCTTTCTATCTCCTTTCCATATGTCTCCTCAGCACTTTCACCCTCTCTCCTTTCCATATCTCTCCTCAGCACTTTCACCTTTCTCTCTCCTTTCCACATCTCTCCTCAGCACCTTCACCCTCTCTCCTTTCCATATCTCTCCTCAGCACTTTCACCTTTCTCTCTCCTTTCCATATCTCTCCTCAGCACTTTCACCCTCTCTCCTTTCCATATCTCTCCTCAGCACTTTCACCTTTCTCTCTCCTTTCCATATCTCTCCTCAGCACCTTCACCTTTCTCTCTCCTTTCCATATCTCTCCTCAGCACTTTCACCTTTCTCTCTCCTTTCCATATCTCTCCTCAGCACTTTCACCCTCTCTCCTTTCCATATCTCTCCTCAGCACTTTCACCTTTCTCTCTCCTTTCCATATCTCTCCTCAGCACCTTCACCCTCTCTCCTTTCCATATCTCTCCTCAGCACTTTCACCTTTCTCTCTCCTTTCCATATCTCTCCTCAGCACTTTCACCCTCTCTCCTTTCCATATCTCTCCTCAGCACTTTCACGTTTCTCTCTCCTTTCCATATCTCTCCTCAGCACTTTCACGTTTCTCTCTCCTTTCCATATCTCTCCTCAGCACTTTCACGTTTCTCTCTCCTTTCCATATCTCTCCTCAGCACTTTCACCTTTCTCTCTCCTTTCCATATCTCTCCTCAGCACTTTCACGTTTCTCTCTCCTTTCCATATCTCTCCTCAGCACTTTCACGTTTCTCTCTCCTTTCCATATCTCTCCTCAGCACTTTCACCCTCTCTCTCCCTCCTTCCCCAGTTCCTCCATTTCTCCCTTCTTCACCTCTTCTCCGTTTGCTCTGCATCCTCCCTCTCTCAATTTCTCTCCCTTTCTTCACCCCTCTCTCCCTTTGTCTCTCCATCTTCCTCCTTTATCTCATTCGTTTTGTTTCCCTTCTTCTATATATGATGATGAAAGTAATAATAGTAGTAAGAATACGAGCAATATCAAACTTTTTTTTAAAAGGAAAAAGAGCTGGAGAAAAATCAACGAAACGAGATAGCAAAGGCAATGAAAAACGAACTGCTGAACGCTGTAAAAGTTTCGTTCAGTTTCAAGGAAATGTCAGAGCGTGCGGATTGATCCATATACTGCACACCAGATCTGCTTTGCAATTAAGAAAATGTTAATAATAGTATACTGTTTCATCGTTTAATTTTCCTGATAATCATCTTCTCAAGTGGGAGAGGGGTATACTCATATCAACCTGGGATATAGGGAAACTAAATAACTTTACACAAGAAAATTCGAATAAGATCCCTTCATCTCACGATCGATCTATTTTTAGTTCACCACGGAAAAGAACAAAACGTAAACATCTTTCTATCGTTCTAATATTTCGTCTCAGTCGCTTTATCTCTTGTTTCAATGTTCCAGTGCTATTCAATAAAGCTCGGTTTACCAGAAGTCGTATTTCTGTCATTTGTATTACATTCCAAAATTACCTTAATTCAGGTTTGGTTTGTTGTCGATTTTTTTTACAAAATGAAAAAGGTGATAAGAACACCTTTCTTTTCCACCAGCCACTTGGTGATTTGAAATCCCATGTTAGGGTTCAGATATCTGTAATCATGACAAATCGACGAAGTAAAGGTATCGCCCTTTTTTTCTAATTTAGGCACGCACGTGCGGAGAAGTTCAAGTAGACTGCACACCCAAAAACACACCTGTGGCATATTAACTTTAGCCTGCTGAATAAGTTTCGTTTTGGTGTATTTCCAGATAAACCATCATGATAGACACAGAGCCGACGAAATTGACCCCACATTTCAGCGATGGTTTTCCTCTGGTTTTCAGAAAACGTGTTGCCTGACCTTTTCTGAATTCTTCCTGCGCATGATACTTTTTTTTCACAATACTATTTTTAGCTTTTATCTGACATGTAAGATACATTATTTTCTAGTCTGATTTAAATGTACATGATATGCTAAATATAGAATGTTCAGCTGGTATCATTGTAATCTTGCCGTATTTGCCTGCAAGACAATGTGTGCTAAATATAGAATGTTCAGCTGGTATCATTGTAATCTTGCTGTATTTGCCTGCAAGACAATGTGTGCTAAATATAGAATGTTCAGCTGATATCATTGTAATCTTGCTGTATTTGCCTGCAAGACAATGTGTGCTAAATATAGTATGTTCAGCTGGTATCATTGTAATCTTGCCGTATTTGCCTGCAAGACAATGTGTGCTAAATATAGAATGTTCAGCTGGTATCATTGTAATCTTGCTGTATTTGCCTGCAAGACAATGTGTGCTAAATATAGAATGTTCAGCTGGTATCATTGTAATCTTGCTGTATTTGCCTGCAAGACAATGTGTGCTAAATATAGAATGTTCAGCTGGTATCATTGTAATCTTGCTGTATTTGCCTGCAAGACAATGTGTGCTAAATATAGAATGTTCAGCTGGTATCATTGTAATCTTGCTGTATTTGCCTGCAAGACAATGTGTGCTAAATATAGAATGTTCAGCTGGTATCATTGTAATCTTGCTGTATTTGCCTGCAAGACAATGTGTGCTAAATATAGAATGTTCAGCTGGTATCATTGTAATCTTGCTGTATTTGCCTGCAAGACAATGTGTATACCTTCAGCAGACAGAAAACAAACTTAGACAATTATCACCATGAACATAACGATGTTTTCTATGATGCATTTTTCTGTTTAAAAATGTTCACATATTTTGTCATTGTTAGGACCTACACAGCATGGCTGTTGGTGTGTTTTTCAGGGAACACGTGCTCGTGACATGTACTTGTTGAACAAATATTTATAATGATTAGATAAACAATTGCTCTTTATTTTAGTTTGAGAAAGTTTGAAATGCTCCTGTTCGACCACGAAATAGATCAAAGTGTTGTTTTTGTTTTTAATACAGGGAACTGATTATCGAACTTGCGAGTAAACAACCAAAACAAATTGTGAACAATTAGATAAATAGTTATTCTCGATATGTCTTCCCGCTGTCCACCCTTTTCCATCCTTTCTCTCTCCCTCAAACACACACACACACGCACACGCACGCGCGCGCACACACACAGACAGACAGACAAACGCGCACCCCCCCTCTTCCACCCCCCCACACACGCTATGTATATATATATATATATATATATATATATATATATATATATACACATATATACACACACACACACACACATATATATATATATATATATATATATGCGATCATTCCATTTTAAGTAGTAACAACCAAACGGAAAATCATTAATCATTTTTCTGAAATGTACCACCAATGCAGTTTTTAATTTTTTTCCCTTAAGCTTCAACAGCCAAAGGGAGATTTATTACATATTGATCACCAGAAACGCAAGGATTATCCATCCCATCGCTTCTTGTCTGACCTCTCATTCAACCTCTTTGGAGTTTGTGACCCATAATCTGACCTGTGTGGCGGAGTGGTTTCCCTTCGATTTCTTCCTGTTTGGGGCAGTTCCGAAGAGTGATGGCGAGCTTTTAGATCTCGCGCAGCACAGGAAATGTCTGCTTCACGAGGCTGTCCCAAAGAAGGATCGTAAATTTTACGTTCTGCTCTGCAAGGAAAAATATATGAACAGATTCATGGCCTTGATGTTGCTTGATGTTCGTAGATTCCCCGCCAGGCACACTTAAAGACATGTATGCGGGGGAGGACAGGGCAGTTGGGAAAGGAACTTTCTGAGAAAAAGAGTTAGTTTTGTTTAGTCCTTTCCAAGTGGGAGAAGTTACTTCAACAGTCAAACTGATAGGATGCGATGAAAAAGGGTCATGTGCATGGTGGAAACTGTTGTGGCCTGCAGGTGTTATCACCGTGGATCTTCACGAGAGCTGGTCCGCTTATTCTGCCAGTCAACAGACAGTGGTGTGCGCGATTGATGCTTCTGCTAGGGAGGGCCAGAAACGGAGGTAACTGGTCCTTTTTCATTATGCAGTGGTGGCAGTGAGTGGTGGCAGGCAAGGCACTTACTGTGAAATTATCCGGTGTATGCCGGAATTAGAAACTGGGGTGATTTTGCCAGTCTGTAGTCCCGTTGGATTTTATCCCGGGGTCAGATCTGTCCAGCCCAGAATTACCCCGGAGTCAGAACTGGCTGGATCATACCCCAACCTCATCTTGAAACGTATATGAGGATCACTCTTGGCTACCCCGAAATGATCAGGCCCAGTTCGAATCAATAACGGCTACCAAAGTAGACGCCCCCCCCCCTCCCCACGACGTTTGCTTCTCTCATGTTATACTGGAGAGGAGAGCAAGACCAGAACCGCCTTCTTTTTTCAATAGCCTGGTTAAATCCGTAGAATGGACGGTTATTTCCAATGAATCAAAAACCATTGGCCTGAAGGTACCAGTTGCATTGTTTGGTTCTAACATTTTGACAGTCACGCGTGACTAAAGCCTACGTTGACCGAACTACGCCATTGGTCAGTTCCATACTACACACAGTTAGTAGCGGGTTACGACCATACTAGGCTCCTCCGTCCGAGCACTGAAACTGGCTCCTGAAGAGGGTTACTATCGATGGTCAAAAAGTTTCCCAACAGCCGCATAACATCTGTGTGGAACTGCTTTTCAGTGTCCTTTTTAAGGAGGCATCAAAGTGTAAGATACACCGCTTAAGTTTGATCAGAAGGGGGAGGGAGAAGATACCTGACCTACCCATCGATCCAACTCGCTGTTATTGCCTTGGGATCCACCCCTGCGCTTGTATAAAATATCGAATTAATATGAAATTTGAATTTAGATGACATATTGTTTCAAAGTTGTCAAAGACACAGAAACGGCAGATGATTCAAATAAATCAAGAATAGAATGGGGCCACGTTCAGCAAATTTCTGCATTCCACACACGTGTGATTACGCATATA
>NC_134880.1:56881972-56889472 GCF_041734735.1 Babylonia areolata | reverse complement strand
GAGCGGAGACAGAGAGGAGGGGAATGAGAGGCTGGGAATAGAGAGGAGACAGAGAGGAGGGGAATAGAGAGGAGACAGAGAGGAGGGGAATAGAGAGGAGACAGAGAGGAGGGGAATGAGAGGCTGGGAATAGAGAGGAGACAGAGAGGAGGGGAATGAGAGGCTGGGAATAGAGCGGAGACAGAGAGGAGGGGAATGAGAAGGCTGGGAATAGAGCGGAGACAGAGAGGAGGGGAATGAGAGGCTGGGAATAGAGCGGAGACAGAGAGGAGGGGAATGAGAGGCTGGGAATAGAGCGGAGACAGAGAGGAGGGGAATGAGAGGCTGGGAATAGAGAGGAGACAGAGAGGAGGGGAATGAGAAGGCTGGGAATAGAGCGGAGACAGAGAGGAGGGGAATGAGAGGCTGGGAATAGAGCGGAGACAGAGAGGAGGAGAATAGAGAGGAGACAGAGAGGAGGAGAATAGAGAGGAGACAGAGAGGAGGGGAATGAGAGGCTGGGAATAGAGCGGAGACAGAGATGAGGAGAATAGAGAGGAGACAGAGAGGAGGAGAATAGAGAGGAGACAGAGAGGAGGGGAATGAGAGGCTGGGAATAGAGAGGAGACAGAGAGGAGGGGAATGAGAGGCTGGGAATAGAGCGGAGACAGAGATGAGGAGAATAGAGAGGAGACAGAGAGGAGGAGAATAGAGAGGAGACAGAGAGGAGGAGAATAGAGAGGAGACAGAGAGGAGGGGAATGAGAGGCTGGGAATAGAGAGGAGACAGAGAGGAGGAGAATAGAGAGGAGACAGAGAGGAGGGGAATGAGAGGCTGGGAATAGAGAGGAGACAGAGAGGAGGAGAATAGAGAGGAGACAGAGAGGAGGGGAATGAGAGGCTGGGAACAGAGAGGAGGATAGAAAAACGAACAGGGGGAGATATTGTGTAGGAGAGAGAAAGAGTGAGAGAGGGAGGGGGTAAGGGAGGAAAGCGGCCGGGAGAGAGAGAGAGAGAGAGAGAGAGAACAACAATGATCAATGTTCATCTTGCATGTTCTGCCCATGTTTCATCTACATGCAGTTAAATGCCAGCCTTGTTCATGCATGTCATTGAAAGAAGTTCTATTGGAATCATTTCCCCCCCTTTTTTTTCTTTCTTTCTTTAATGAGCGGAATCCTGACTTTCGGCGTTCGACAGATGTCGGCTTGTGAGTGCTTTTCGTAATGATTAGACACACTGCTGGAACACAACCAGATGTAACTTGTGTAATGAGGCGTGCAAAATCAAATCAATCAAGTGTGATGTTGCAAGAGAAACCACTCACACCATTCGCAGAAACATTGCATTTGAGAGAGAGAGAGAGAGAGAGAGAGAGAGAGAGAGAGAGAGAGAGGTTTGTGTGTGTGTGTGTGTGTGTGTGTGTGTGTGTGTGTGTGACATAAAGAGATTAGCAAGAGAAAAAACAACCCAACTTTCCTCCGTGGGTTATCAATATGCAGATGAAAAAGACGTGATCAATAAAAATCATCCCACACAGGACTCCGTGATGAGAACTGGGTGTCACGTATTGGTCCAGACAGCAAAAGCCAAAAAGCATGTGAGAATCAGCGATGCGGATTGCGACGCTGGCTTGTTGCGAGGCGACTTGCCGTGTTTTGTTCAGCTGTGTGCTGTTGACAGCCAGCCAGAAATACAGACAGCCAAGTGATGTGGAACATTGGGCTGGTGTGTTGTGGTCCACACTGGCTGTGTTCTCCTGAAGTGTGCAGGAATCAATCGCTTCAATTCCCTGCACTCACTTCTCTCAGGTCTGGCCAAAACCCTTATCTTTTTTTTCCCAAATAGCTTCCAACCACCCTCACTATCTTTTCCCGCTCACAGTTTATCTAGTCTTTCATCTGCGTGTGTATTTTGTTCTTGATCCGTTTGGTCTTGTCAGAGTTATGCATGCGTGTGAAAGTTGGATGCGAAAAGCGATTTGATTGTCTCACCACCACCACCACCACCACCACCAACAACAACAAACCAAGATTGTTGGTTCACTAAACGTGTGTCATTAATAAAGAAATAGTGAATTGTGAGTGAATGTACTTCAGCCATAGCCAGTCTCCACGTGTTCGCTTTTAGGATGAAAGGTTCGCGCTGTGCAGCTTTTAGGATTCTGCTGAAGTGGAACGTATTTTGAAATTGCGTGCGACAGAATAATGTCGAATGTGTTTGTTGTAATGCATTACGTTTACTTAGTAATCTTCTGATTGGGTTTTTTAGTAGAAAATGTGTCCGATACTCACCGACATAGGGACGATTCACCGAGTTTAGGACCAGAACCACGTGTGATGTAGCGTGAAGTTGACAACACAGATCTGCACATCGATTTCTGTGTGATATCTGTCTGTCTTGTGACCTGTATCTCTGAGTGGCTAGCATTGTCTGTTGTGTACCTGTGTCTTTGTCAGTCTGAATACGGGATCTTGCACATGCATGTGGGTTCGGGCTCTGTGGAGTGTTCCACATCTGTCTGTATGTCAGTAGTTGGTACAGTCATTTGCTTAAATGTGTCTTTGTCTGTTTCTCGGTCTGTCTGTCTCTCTTCAAAATTCATTCATTCATTCATTCATTCATTCATTCATCTTCTCTCTCTCTCTCTCTCTCTCTCTCTCTGTCTCTGTCTCTCTCTCTCTCTCTCTCTCTCTCTCTCTCCCCCTCTCTCTCAAAATTCATTTATCAATACTTTCGTTCTCCCTCTTTCACTTTTTTTCGCTGCCCCGCTGTCTTGTATCTGTGTGTGTGTGTGTGTGTGTGTGTGTGTGTGTGTGTGTGTGCGCGCGTGTGTGTGCGCGTGTGTGTGTGTGGTTGCTATGCCTCTTTATTCCTATTGTTATTTTCTCTGTCTTTCCGTCTGTTTGTCTGCCATACTCGTGCGTGGCGCTTATTAGTTTTCTTCTTCTTCTTCTTCTTTTTCTTCGTCATATTCCTGCTTCTGCTCCTTCCTTCTCCCTCTTCCTCCTCTTCCCATCATATTTTTCTACATCAACAAGCCTTATGCAATTCGCCACTCACGAACCTTTGCCCATTTCATTTCAACAGTTCTTTTATAATTGCTTCATCTCAGATGACATTTCAACAGCATATGACACTATCGTGTTCGTCGTTGTTTGTTTGTTTGTTTTTTTAGTTTGTTTGTTTGTTCGCTTGTTTGCGCATTTGCCGTTTCGCGAGGTCGTGTTTTTCCTTAGCGGAGTGAGCGGCGCAATTCCCCCCTTCTGTTCAGTAAGTTCATATCAGATCCAGCGCTGGCCTCCATATTCCTATGCTCTCTCTCTTTTTTTTCATATTGCAGCTGTCAAATAAGCCAGTGTTGTTTCGCGACACATCCTATCTGTGTGGTTCGTATGAAATAAATCTGTCGATGTCGTGAGATGAAACCGTTGGCTGATAGAAGCTTTTGCTTGTTGTTGAGAATCGAAAACAAAATGTGGACATTTCTGCTTATGTCTGTCTGTCTGACTGTTTGTATTCTCAGGTTCGAGGGTGGCTAGTTAGATAGCTAGACAGATGGCTAGATAGCTAGCTAGCTAGCTAGCTAGATAGATGTATGCATGCATCCATCCACATACATGTATACACACATACATACAACTGTGTATATCTTGATCCTAGTATTAATGAGTCCATGTTCCATAATCTATATCTCTGTCTGTCTGTCTCTTTCAATATATATATATATATATATATATATATATATATATATATATATATATATGTGTGTGTGTGTGTGTGTGTGTGTGTGTGTGTGTGTGTGTGTGTGTGTGTGTGTAGATAGATAGATAGATAGATAGATAGATCGTTTTTTACATTCACCCCCCCCCCACCCCACCCCACCCTCTCTCTCTCTCTCTCTCTCTCTCTCCATACAGACACATACACGCACACACTCGCAAGCACAAACACAGACATGCACAGACACACACCCACACATCCACCCCCACACTCCCCCCCCCCCCCCCCCCCCCCCGCACACACACACGCACGCACGCACGGACATAGACAAACACACACACACACACACACACACACACACACACACACACACACACTCACACACACACACACACACACACACACACTTACTCATGCGCTTTCACGCAGGAACCAGTTATTTTCACGTGTACGACAGTAGGTGAGCACGGAGAAGAACGCGGGAGATATAACACGAGGCGGGCTGGAGAAACAGAGGGGCGGGGAAAGAAGCTGACGACTGAAAAGGGAGAAAACTGACTTATCTGCCCAGACATCACATGACAGGTCACGTGTCGTTTCCGCTTCCCGGCACACATGGCCGCTTTACGTCTCTCGGAAACCTAGTTGCTGATGATGGTTGGTGGGTTGGTGAGTCAGTTGGTTGGTTTGCAAGCTGACTTGGTGAATAGGTGGGCGCGCAGGTTGCTTGCTTGCTCATTTGGACTTCTCACGTTTCGTCTCAGACAATTATTTCATGGAAATCGAAGGTTTTGAATGGCTGGGGTGCTATGTTATTTGAATGTCAATAGAATGAGTATAACAAGAAAGAAGAAGAAACCAAGTCGATGAGGAAGAAGAAGAAAAAAGTGAGAGAGGAGGATGGAGATGTAGGATGCATACAAAGAGACAAAAATACACACAATGAGAAGGAGAGAGAGAGAGAGGTTGGCAAGGTGGTGTCCATATGAGATATTATGGGTTTTCTGAAAAGACACAGACTGAAATGCTGCATGTACACCATCTATGTCTTTACTCTGCTTCTCATCGTATCATGGGATGAGGTTATCAGTCAGTCTGGGCTGATGGATTGTGCGCCTGTGACAAGCATAATGTTATTGATGTATATTGGTCCCGTTTGGGGATTCTTGCCCGAGTCCAGAATGACCGAATTCGTAGCTTTTTTGTGCTCGCTTTTTAGGGTGCGTCAGACGGGGAAACTGACTTTTGGGTGAGAAAAGTCTCTTGAGAGCCTTGGTTTGATTGATATACTGATGAAGTAGAGACACCACACCGTAGGTTAGTGTAGAGGAACGTAGCAGAGTGGAGTATTGTGTAGTACATTCAACTACCACCACCATCACCACTACTACTATTACTGCTGCTGCTGCTGTTGCTGCTGCTACTGCTACTACTACAACTTCTGCTGCTACTGCTGCTGTTGTTGTTGCTGCTGCTACTACTACCACTACTGCTGCTACTACTACTGTTGCTGCTGCTGTCATCGCTGAACCCTTTCCACAAAGCACCCGATGCACGTGACACACTCCACTCTGACAATTCATACATTAAAACACAGCATAAACAGCATTCCCCAAACACAGCATAAACAGCATTCCCCAAACACAGCATAAACAGCATTCCCCAAACACAACATAAACAGCATTCCCCAAACACACAGCCTGTAACATAGCTGTTTTGTGTTGCACTTACATACCGATTTCATGTTGGCGGGACTAATAACGTCATAGATTAGTGTCTGTGTTCAGGAGGCTACCATGTAATCCATACATATCTTCTGGTAATCACTCTTTTCATATTACGCTGGCACGTGTATATGCTTCATAATTCCGACGCAACTACGAAGATTAAAATGTAACGGTATATGCAGTATAGAATAACGTTTTACAGCTAAAGCAGACAATCAAAAATGTAGGCTAAAACAATGTGTCAGTGTATGTTTTGTTAAGGGGGGTGTCTTCTTCCAGCGGATCAGAACCCAGGGGGTAGCTCCAAACAATATGCTCTGGTGTGGCTTTCTGTTTGCGTCCTATCAGGGCCTCCCTTAGTGATTGTTCTTTTATATATATAGACATGGTTAATCCCTTATTTGTATGTGTGTGTTTTTGTGTGGGCAATCGTGTGAACACACACACACACACACACACACACACACACACACACACACACACACACACACACACACACGTAAACGCACATACATACACTCTCTCTCTCTCTCTCTCTCTCTCTCTCTCCACCATGTTGAATCAGTATGGATCCAGGTACACTTTAAAAAATCGGAACCGTTTCTTATAGGCTTTATCTATAGGAATCCTGCAGAGCACGTTGACTGGATGGATAAGTTCACGCTAATGATGGAAGACGCTTCTCTGCTCTCAAATGAAATTATTTTATTGGGTGACTTTAATATAGATTTACTGAAATGTAATTTGAACTGGAAACAAACATACGAATCCTTTCATCTCAATCAGTTAATCGACAAACCAACACGAATCACTCGCACTTCACAAACACTCATCGACCACATATACACAACTTCCACAAAGACTATTTCTGAAATATGCTCTCCAACCTTTGGCTGTAGCGACCACTTTCCAGTTTGTATCACATGGTCTAAAAAAGGTATCAAGATACCAAAAAACTGTCATAAAGTTATCACATACAGAAGTTATTCAAAATTTGACCCTGATTCATTCTTGATGGACCTGATGAACTCTCCTATGTCTCTCGTTTATCAGTTTACTGATCCAGATGAAGCGTTTGAAATATGGTATCATAATTTCCTCAACATTTACAACAAACACGCCCCATTCAAAACTAAACGTGTAAAAACCAGTCTGAAAAAGCCTTGGATAACGGGAGACATAGAAGACGCCATCGATTTCAGAGATTTTCTTTTATCAACTGGAACCCGAGAAGATTTTCAAAAGCAAAGAAATGCAGTAAATAACATGAAACGTTTAGCGAAAAAGAAATATTTTCAAAAGTTGATCACTTCAAAGTCTGATAGTAAGTCTTTGTGGAAAGCCATAAATCAGTTGAAAAATAAGAATAGAGCCACACAAATTACATCACTCACAGACATATCCACAGATAGACTTAACTCACATTTCTGTAACATAGCTACTTCAATTATAAAATCAGACAAATCAAACCTTAACTCTTTAGATGCTCTGTTAAAATTCTGTCAATCAAAAAATATTTCATCCACATTAGATATTCCTTTGATATGTGTACATGAAGTTTATAATGCTCTGACCCATTTAAAACAAACTAGTACAAGAGGTCTTGATGGCATAGACGGAAAAATATTAAAACTCTCAGCTCCTATAATAGCAGAATCCCTCACATACATATATAATTTAAGTATTACAAAAAATAAGATTCCCAAAACGCTCAAAACTGCTAAAGTTATTCCTATATATAAGAATGGTGATCGATCTGAACCATCAAACTACAGACCAATTTCTATTTTGCCAATATTATCAAAACCCCTGGAAAATCATATAAATAAACATATTCTTAAGCATTTTAATAATTTTGACTTGTTCCATCCAAACCAGTCTGGATTTAGAGCTAATCACTCATGTCATTCTGCACTAACAAATTTAGTAGATCAATGGCTTACTAACATTAATAATAACGAAATTACTGGAGCCCTTGTTGTCGACTTTATGAAGGCTTTTGATGTGATTGATCATTCTCTCCTCCTGAAAAAACTAAAGATTTATGGTTTGTCTTTGAATACATTAGAACT
>NC_134880.1:56856972-56864472 GCF_041734735.1 Babylonia areolata | reverse complement strand
GAGGGGGAAAGAGAGGGCGAGAGAGAGGGGGGAGGGAGAGAGAGAGAGAGAGAGAGATGGTCCAGTACATATCAAACGTCCCTTTGTTAAAGAGAGATAGACTGACACAGGGGCAGAAATAGAACAACTAAAGGACAACCAGCCACAACGAAAACTGTGTTCCGCAAAGCTCATTTCTCAAGCCACTACCAACCACCACCACAAGAACCACCATCGCACAGTTCTGGGCCGCCCACTGGCCCCCCGGTGCACAATTGCCTCATTCTAACTTGGCTGGCCCGCAGGGGGTTGTTTGGACAGCATTACCAATTAATACTTCGATACATCGGGCCCCCACCCGTAGTGGGGAATTGGCCCTGCGAGTTCCGAGTTCGCTCCTTGCGAGGAGAGATATCTGCGCGCGAGCGTCAATTAGCAGGATTAGCTAGGACTTAGTGGAGAGTAGTGACGGCCACATCTGTCTGGGTTTTCGTCTCATAGAACCTGCTTCTTCCAACTAAGGTAAACGGGTGAGAGGTTGATTTCTGGAGGTCTGATGGTTTCCGCGTCTTCCTTCTTCGATGTTCATCATCGACCTTCACCCTCTTTCTGCTTCTGTCTCTGTTCCTCGTCTTCCTACACTTCATCATCATCATCATCATCATCATCATCATCATCATTATCATCATCATCTTCTTCTTCCTTTTTGCGTCCGTCTCACTGGCTATTCCTCCCCTTCCCTTCCCCCTCTCTCTCCACTTGTTTCTTTCTCCGCCCCCCCCCCCCCCCTTTGTCTTTTTCTGTCTCTCCCTCTCTGTGTCTCTGTGTGTGCGAGCATGTGTGTGTGTGTGTGTGTGTGTGTGTGTGTGTGTGTGTGTGTGTGTGTGTGTGTGTGTTTTATGCGTGCGTGCGTGAGTGAGTGATACCTGGAGAGCGTTAGAAGAAAATCGGAACACACAACAGGACTATGTTTGAATCGAAACAAAGGAAACAGAAGAGTTGGTTGTTGATGTAAATCGGGGATGAAAAGAATATATGGAAGGAATGAGAGAGAGAGAGAGAGAGAGAGAGAGAGAGAGAGAGAGAGAGAGAGAGAGAGAGAATGAGTCATGTCCCTGACGCATGCCTATGGTCCCGGCGTTGCTAAACGTTCTTCCGGACACGAAGCATTTATTTGCTGTTTATTTTCCCAAACATAATATGTTCGAAATCCACGCAACTGCGGTGGGTTTGAAACTAAATGTAGATTCGAAAATTGCAACATTTCACAAAAATGCCCAATCAGCTGCAGTGGTTAGTGTTACATACGGACAGAACAATTTGAAGGTATTGTTATCTATATATATTTCTCTAGAAACCCCAGAATTTTGGTACAATTTTTGTTTTCCATATCTCGACGATGATGAGGGGTGATGGGAGTGATAACAATGCTCCCGCGGTAGTACGTATTTAGGTTCGGGGCTAATTGACAAGGCTTGTACTCTTGTATTGAGGTGTCAACCAGGCTGAGCGATACAAATACCTGCAACGCCTGTCAGGAGGTTTGTACTCCTGAAACGCTCCAGCTCTTCCCATTTAATAATAATAATAATAATAGTGTACATTTATATAGCGCTCTTTCTCTTTAATTAAGAGCTCAGGGCGCTTTTCATGAAAGAAACATATTACAAGTTACATAAAACATTCATGAGCACTCTTTCTCAACCCCCAACCTCCCACCCCCCACCCCCCCACCCCCACTCACACTCTCCTTTTCCCACTCGACATACATCCAAAGTGAGCTGACATGGGTGGTGTTGGAGAACAAGGAAGCCCATGGTACACGTAAGACGTAGGAACCGGCTGCGGGCCGCAAATTAGCCCACAAGGACTGGAACTCGCGTCCTCCCAGTCGTCAGTCAGTCCGCTGCCTTTGGAGTCTGAGTGTGTGTGAGCCCCACGGGAGCTTAACGATCAATGCAGAGTGTGAATGCAGCGAGTTGTACACTGCTATTGAAATAATTGATTGACCGAGTGCGTCGCCAGCTGTACTGACAAAATTCCCTGAACAATTCACAGACCACACACACGCACGCACGCACGCACACACACACGCACACACACACACACACACACACACACACACACACACACGCATACGCACACACACACACACACACATTTATGTATATATATATATATATATATATATATATATATATATATATATACGCGCACGTGCAAAACCGAAAGAAAAAGAAAAAAAAAGTAAAGAAACGAACGGTCGCACTTACACGAAGAAACAAACAATAAAAATCAATGCGTCTCATGCGAGAGCAGGAATTTGCCGATCGAGTGGAAGCGCCTACCTCGTTTTCCATTCAGGTATTGAGGAAAACATTCAAGACCACACTCCCATCTCCTTACAGCATACCCATCAGCCCAGCCCACAAAGGGATGGAAACGGTAGGACACCGCTGTGTCCCTACACTAAGGGTGTGTCGGAACATCACCCATTCTTGCAGCTGTTGCCGCTGCGATGTAAAGCCTGTCAAAGAATGGGCGTCGAACCAACGGATTTTAGATCGAAACAACCGCAGCGGGCAAAGAATTTACTACCCGTGGGCACGTGAAAACTGTTCACTCTTCCATTCTGTTATCTTCTTCTTCTTCAACACTTTCACGAACACGGTGACGACGGATTTGTAGGACTGTTGCCGTTTATTGCAAAGATTCTTTTTTTTCTCGGAGGACAGGCAGAGCCAAAGAGAGAGACAGACACATAATTACACCAATGCTGAAAAAAAAAAGAAAAAAGAATTCTGGTGTTGTTCATTTTCTTATCCTTTGCGTTGTTGTAGCACACAACTGTATACCGAGACATATTAAATGGCATACACCATACCCATTACACCGTGACAGTAAGTGAAGGCCAGGAGGCAGCAGGAGGGACAGGAAAACAAAATCAAATTACTTGGTGAAGATCTAATTGGATGAACAAATACAAGTTATGAAGCACATAAGCTTGCACATAGTGTGCTGTTGTTAGTCTTCAAGAGACTCTCCCCCCCCCCTCTCTCTCTCCCTCCCCCCTCTCTCTTTCTCTGTCTCTCTCCCTCTCTCTTGTTTGTTTTGGAATCTTTTTAGTTGTCCTTCTCATATGTTGTTTGGCTTGGAATTTCTGTCATTCCTATGTGTCTCTCACACACAATCCCCGTCCATAAGAGAGAGAGAGAGAGAGAGAGAGAGAGAGAGAGAGAGAGTGTGTGTGTGTGTGTGTGTGTGTGTTTCTTTGTGTCACATATTCTCACCCGCTAACCACCTGTCCTACCCTCCTCTCTCTTTTCCATATTTCTTTGTCCTTGCGTCCTTCCGGCCTTCTCTCCTTATATTTTTCTTTATGTTTTTTTCGCTGCTTCAGGTCCAGTACTCCATGAGCTCATCTACATCACAAAGCACCCCCCGTGTTCACTCCAAACCAATCCCCCAGCTCTTTTCTTCTTTCTTTCTACCCCCCCTTCCCCCCCCCCCCCCCATTTATTTCTTCCTTCTTTTCTGTTTCAATTTTCCTATCTTCACTACTGCCTTGCAATACGTAACTTCACAATCAGTCTTCCGTTTCTAATCAGCCAGTTGTTCCTTCTGCTCTTTCTTTATTCCTCCTTTCGTTTCTTTCATTCTTTCTTCCTTTTCTCTTTCTTTTTCTTTCTGTTCTGCACTACTGCCTGGTCTTATCTACATGACACACACTACCCTTCGTGTGTACTTCAACTGATTTCTTCTGCTCTTTTTCTTCCTTCCTTCCTTCCTTTTCTTTTCTCTCTTGCCTACTGTCTGACCTTATCTACATTATACAGACAGTCCTCTATGCCTATTCAATCCGTTTCTCCTGCTCTTTTTCTTCCTTCCTTCCTTTTCTCCTTCTTTTCTGTTTCTTTTTCTCTCCTGCTCTACTGCCTTGCCTTTACTACATTACATAAACAGCCCTTTATATCTACTCTACGCATAATTTGTCTGCACATTCTTCCTTCCTTCCTTTCTTCCATCCTTCTTTCTTTCTTCCCTTCCTATCCTTCTGTTATTTCTTCCTTTTACCTTTTCTCTTCCTTTTTTGTTCTCTTCTGCTCCTCTGCAGATCACCAGCATCCCTCCCTGTCTAGCTCAGCCCATTTCTCTTCATCTTTCTCTTTCTTTCTTTCTCTTCTTTCCTTTTTTTCACTTTACTCATCATCCATCCTCTCAACCATTAATGCATGCATCACGTCAAGAAGGTGTAATATGTAACTCACTTCGGGTTTCTTGAACTAAAGAGAAGAAAATAACCAACTGATAAGCAAACACACACACACACACACACACACACACACACACACACACACACACACACACACACACACATCTGATAAGGCCCCACAAAGTTTTACGAAGCAGTGCTATAATTGGCTGTGGAAGGAGAGGCAGATGAGGCAAGGTGGTGGTGTTTGTTGGAGGGTGATGGGGGGGAGGTCGGGGAGGGGGTATGTGGGGGGCAGGGGAGTGGGGGGGGGGGGGAGGGAGACTTCTTGAGGTGCAGTCTGGATGCTCACCTTCGGTTTGTTGAGCATTTGGCCAGCTCAGTTCTCTTGTCTGGAACTAGTGCCAGCCAGTCACTCAGTCTGTTAGTCTCTCTCTCACTCTCTCTCTCTCTCTCTCTCTCTCTTGTGTTTCTCTGTCTCAGTCTCTCTCCCCCCTTCCGTCTTTCTCTTTGGAGCCGTCCGTAGGTACTGCGTCAGATCTGTTGAAGCGAACGCCGCGAAAGAATCTAGAGATAATTAGACAGGAAAAGACCCATGGTAGATTCTTGTCAGGCTTGAGGTAGGTCTCTTATCTTGGTTACAGTGGGACATAGTTTCTTTCTTTTTATTCTAGATTGTTTTTTGTTTTGTTTTGTTTTTTTGTTTTTTTGTTTTTTCTCTTAAACATTTTTTTTTCATTGTTCTTGTGTCTTTCTTTCTTTCTGTCATTCGTTCGTTTTTTTCGTTCTTTCTTGTGGGATTTGTTTTTCTTGGTTTTGTCTCTGTCAGTTTTCTTTGATTTCTTGCTGGTTTTTCTTGTTTCCTTCGTGCCTTCTGCTTTCATTCTTTCCTTTCTTGCTTTCTTTTTCTTTTTTTTCTTTTTCTGTTTCTTCTATGTTCCAGTTTTTTTCTTTCTTTTATTCCTTTTTAACGTCCCTTTCTCTTTCTTCTTTCCCCCACCCCTTTTTCTTCTTTTTCTGACCGCTTTATCTGTCTATCTTTCCTTATTTTGTTTCCTGTTTTTCCCTCCCTGTTTTGAGGAGACCTCCCATCATCTGACTCGGCAGGTTCCAGTGCCACACGCAAGTGTTATTGTTCTTCCCTGATTTCCCTCACCCCCTTTTTCCCCTTCACGGATTTGCACAGTGTCTGGTGATAGGTACAGTGTGTTAACGATAGCAATATGTGATAGGTACAGTGTGTTACCTATAGCAATATGTGATAGGTACAGTGTGTTACCTATAGCAATATGTGATAGGTACAGTGTGTTACCTATAGCAATATGTGATAGGTACAGTGTGTTAACTATAGCAATATGTGATAGGTACAGTGTGTTACCTATAGCAATATGTGATAGGTACAGTGTGTTACCTATAGCAATATGTGATAGGTACAGTGTGTTAACTATAGCAATATGTGATAGGTACAGTGTGTTACCTATAGCAATATGTGATAGGTACAGTGTGTTACCTATAGCAATATGTGATAGGTACAGTGTGTTACCTATAGCAACATGTGATAGGTACAGTGTGTTACCTATAGCAATATGTGATAGGTACAGTGTGTTACCTATAGCAATATGTGATAGGTACAGTGTGTTACCTATAGCAATATGTGATAGGTACAGTGTGTTACCTATAGCAATACCGAGGGGGAGGGGATGGTAATTCCCCCGGGCCTGCCGTGCATTCCGCCTGATTGGGTGGCTTTGTAACTGTAGCTGCCTGTCTCTCTGCTTGTTTACGGAGTTGGGTTTTAGCAGATGTATGTGTTGTAGCGTATATGGATCAGTCCGCATGCTTCGACACTTCCCTGATCTGTCTCTTTGTCTTCTCTGTCTCTATATCCGTGTGTCTGTCTGTCTGTATCTCTCTCTCTCTCTCTCTCTCTCTCTCTCTCTCTCTCTCTCTCTCTATATATATATATATATATATATATATATATATATGCATGTATCTGTTTATATCGGTGTGCCTGTCCGTCTGATTATCTGTCTATCTATCTATTTATTTGTCTCCGTATTGGTTTGCCTGTCCGTCTATCTTCAATCGATCCACACCAACACACACATGTAATAATGATAATAATAATAATATTCATAATAATAATAATAATATAATATAACATTAATAACGATAATAATAATAATAATATATTACTTATATGCCGCTACCCTTTTGGCTCTCTAAAAATGATCCTTGCGGCAGTGCACAAATTCATCAGAAGGAGGGACAACATAATTCAGAAGGCAAACCAGCAAGTAGGGGTTGCCGCAGTCAATGCGACTTAGGATCAAGGAACAGACAAGCTGCGCGCGCACACACACACACACACACACACACACACACACACACACACACACACACACACACACACACACACACACACACACACACACACACACACACACTAATTGTATGTGGTCATTTATTCATATTGATATGTTGTTGTTTCTCCACTTGTAGATTTTAAGACAATTGTTGCATCGAAAATTCCGGTTTTTAAGTTCAGCTTTCTGCTGATGTTGGTTTTTAGGAGACATGTTCTGAACAAGAAAGAGACCCCTGCGGAGCTGTTGGAGGTTTCTGTTTGCTTGAGTGAGTGTTTCTGTCCGGTTAGTTAGGAGATGGTAGTGAGCCCGATGAGCACTGCACCGTGAAACAGCCGTCATTTACTGTGCACACCAACCTCCCTTCTGGTCAAATAGTACAACAGCTGTCATTTACTGTGCAGACCAACCTCCCTTCTGGTCAAATAGTACAACAGCTGTCATTTACTGTGCAGACCAACCTCCCTTCTGGGGAAATAGTACAACAGCTGTCATTTACTGTGCAGACCAACCTCCCTTCTGGTCAAAAGAGTACAACAGCTGTCATTTACTGTGCACACCAACCTCCCTTCTGGGGAAATAGTACAACAGCTGTCATTTACTGTGCACACCAACCTCCCTTCTGGTCAAATAGTACAACAGCTGTCATTTACTGTGCAGACCAACCTCCCTTCTGGTCAAATAGTACAACAGCTGTCATTTACTGTGCACACCAACCTCCCTTCTGGTCAAATAGTACAACAGCTGTCATTTACTGTGCAGACCAACCTCCCTTCTGGTCAAATAGTACAACAGCTGTCATTTACTGTGCAGACCAACCTCCCTTCTGGGGAAATAGTACAACAGCTGTCATTTACTGTGCACACCAACCTCCCTTCTGGACAAATAGTACAACAGCTGTCATTTACTGTGCATACCAACCTCCCTTCTGGTCAAATA